>NW_013745721.1:0-2603 GCF_000517525.1 Limulus polyphemus
TCGTTGGGTGTTACCCACAACTCATGCTACAGTGTAGGTTTCCACGGAAACGTCAATAAATCAACTTTAATAGTTAATATTTGGATACAACGTTTAGACCCAAGTGAAACCAAGAGCATACACGTTATTATAAACGCACTCCTGAACCTAAAACCCGTATGCTATTGTAAACACACTCCAGAACGTAGAACCTGTATGTTATTATAAACACACTCCAGAACTTAGAACCTATGTGCTATTATAAAACCAGTGCAGAACCTAGAACCTACATGTTATTATAAACACACTCTAGAACCCAGAACCTATATGTTATTATAAACATACTTTAGAACTCAGAACTTATATATTATTAACACATCCTAGAACCCAGAATCTAAATGTTACTATAAACACTTTAAAACCCAGAACCTATATATTATTACACACAGTAGAACCGAAAATCTGTGTGTTATCATAAACACACTCTACAATCAAGTCTGTGTATTAGTATAAACACTCTATAGACCAAAAAACTAAAGCCCACATTCTGCATATTATTGAACACAATATAGGCCACATTCTGTATGTTATTGAACACCATAGAAGTCACATTCTGTATGTTATTGAACACAATATATTTATAAACAAATTGTGTACTACACCAGTTTATAAGCTATCCTACTAGAACTTTAAACAAATTGTGTACTCCACCAGTTTATAAGCTATCCTACTGGGACTTTAAACAAATTGTGTACTACACCATTTTATAAGCTATCCTACTGGGACTTTAAACAAATTGTGTACTACACCTGTTTATAAACTATCATACTAGAACTTTAAACAAATTGTGTACTACAACAGTTTATAAACTATCCTACTGAAACTTTAAAGCACTTTCATTGTAAAATTAGAATTTGGGCTCCGTCATTTTGCAGAGAGTCTAAATGAACGTTTAAATAATCTAAGAAGTAAGTGTTTGACACGAGTTGGATAAACTTATACATATTTATGATTTTCAAATTTTTCCCAAACGAAGTTTTATCTTCATTAATTAAAATTATTCTTTGAAAGCTCGAAATTAGAGATGAGAAAGCTTATCCTGTAGCTTCCGTCGTTACCAAGCAATAGCGTGAGATATCGGAGAAGAACGAACTCTCTGATTGGTTGCTCCATGTAACCTAGCGCAACACTGTTTTATCAGACAAGCCTTGTCCTCCACTATGTCTAACACGAGACATTAGGCCTTCTACGGTAAACCAACACAACGTAGAATTCTGTGAACAGCCTTCTCTGTATAAGTCATCCTTTTGTGTCGAATTTAATGTCAATAATGCTTCGTCCAACAGCTTGTTCCGAAAGTTAAAATTTACGTTAGTTTTTACACAAGAAAAACTACGCATCACACCCAAATTGGGCGGATTCCCTTATCAAACATCAAATAGGACAAAACTAGTGTATTTCATTGATAACTTCAACGACAAATACTTTATAGTTATTACATCTGTTGTAATTAGATGTTTCATTAGGTTATAACTATTTTTTGAAAAGAATTTATGAGATTTTGTTTTGTGAAGAAGACAAATAATTGAAAAAAAGCAAGTTGGAAAAGATGAATAGATGTGCTGAAGTGACTCCAGTGTTTTAAACACGTAATTAAAATAGAAAAACAACAAAAATGTCTCACGAGTTTTCGCATATCAGTAAGATACTGATATCCTCGGGTTTCTGACTTGCTAAGAGATTGTTCAAGAGGAGCCATATCGGGAACTTCCATGTCTGTTCTCCGTCAGTTGCAGGAAGAACAACTTCGGGCACAACGATCTCGTCGTCACACTCTGGCGAACGTTCTACGGTAAGTTAAATTGTAGGATGATTAGCTATTCTTAGTTGTGGCCATGATAGCTTCGGGGTGAGATACAACCTCCACTTTAAACGTTAAAAGGCGAAAACTGAACTGTAACTTATATAAAAACTACTTTTAAAAATGTCTGAAAACTCTTAATAGTTCTGAAACTCGTACCCTTGTGATTGCTTCTAGACATAACACACAAACTATAGGCTCTATTGTGTTTAGTAGCATACAGAATGTAACCTTTATTGTGTTCAATAACATACAGAATGTGGCCTATATTGTGTTCTATAACATACAGAATGTGACTTCTATGGTGTTCAATAACATACAGAATGTGACTTCTATGGTGTTCAATAACATACAGAAAGTGACTTCTATGGTGTTCAATAACATACAGAATGTGACTTCTATGGTGTTCAATAACATACAGAAAGTGGCCTCTGTTGTGTTCAATAACATACAGAATGTGGCCTATATTGTGTTCAATAACATACAGAATGTGACTTCTATGGTGTTCAATAACATACAGAATGTGGCCGTTGTTTAAAGTTTCAGTAGGATAGCTTATAAAATGGTGTAGTACACAATTTGTTTAAAGTTTCAGTAGGATAGCTTATAAAATGGTGTAGTACACAATTTGTTTAAAGTTCCAGTAGAATAGCTTACAAACTGGTGTAGTACACAATTTGTTTAAAGTTTCAATAGGATAGCTTATAAACTGGTGTAGTACACAATTTGTTCAAAGTTCTAGTAGGAACAATTTGTTTAAAGT
>NW_013745722.1:0-1151 GCF_000517525.1 Limulus polyphemus
GTTTTGATCCATGTTTAGAATGAGCTGGATTTGGCAGTGCTTTTTTCTTCTTTCCTCTCCCTCAGTTTTTTTAGCATATCTGCCATAGGCTGTCTGCATGTGGTAGCACACACTCTTGTCCAAAGAATCCCTTAGGACATCCTCCATATGGTAATGACCAAGGCTGCTAGTGTTCTGTGCTTTTAAATCATATTTCATGCTTTGAAATGAAGAATATGTCTACAAAGCCATCCTGTTTGATTTAGCATCAATGAGGTCATTCATAATGCTAAATGACTGTTCTATTTTGGGTCCAGTGAAAATACTAAGACAAGCTCTTACTACCTTCCCAAGAGCTGGATAGCAAGGCATAACCTCTCTCCACCAGTGATCCAGTCGGGTGCTGTCATTTATCCCAGGTAGGGTTGGATCTGTCTGTATTCTTGAGACTTCTCTCAAATACTGATCCTTTTCTTCATCACTTAGAACTGTTGGGAAAAACTCCTTCAGCTTCTTAAGATGTGTAGCTGTAAGGGAATGTCCCTGTACCTTTGGGTCGATGGCTGAAAGGCATTTCAGCAGAACATTGTTCAATGGCAGTTTCTTCTGCATGTAGCCCGCTGCAGCCACGTATGCATCTTTCATCTGTGGGAGAAATTTCTTAGACAGATTGCTGTGTTTGTCAGAGTTCTGCAGCATCTCATCAACAGTGTTCCCAACATATATGTTTGATGATGAGTGGTGGAGGTGGCTGTTGCTAACATCTAACTCCTTCAGTCTTCTAGCTGACACATCAGTGAGGTGCTGCTGTTTGATGAAACAGGCAAGAAAGTCACGGAAAAGGCTTTGTTTGTTTGTCGTGCAGACGATGGCACAATGGCTCATTCTGTTCAAAAATCAACACAAACGATTTGAACAAAGGTAAGACTGACACATACATGTTCAACAGTCCTAGAGTCCACTCTCTTTGATAGAAAATCTTCTCAACAATTATCAGTTTCCTTTTCTTTTCATCATCTGTCAGCCACTTCTGCTGGCAAAGATGCTGAATTCTCTTCACCTTATTCTTCATCTCTGCTGACAAGTCACTGATTATAGAGTTCACATACACATTGTATGTTGACTTTATATCTACAGGTAACCAGGCAAAGTACATTGTGGTGAATGTATTC
>NW_013745723.1:0-1758 GCF_000517525.1 Limulus polyphemus
AAGCCCCTACCAACTGGGACCACGAGGTGGGTGAAGAGAAGCAGAAGTTTCTGACCGCCCCTGGTTATCTTTCAGACACCATCGGGGCCTGAAAGATACTTAACCAAAATAACCAGCACGGATCGGATCGGAAATTTGTATCATGCCTGAAGAAAACAGACCAATGCTCTGTCAAAACATGTACTATGTATTAAATGTTTCATTTTGCTTACAAATAACTGTGTCTTATAAATACAAGCCTCTTAATGTAATGTGCTACCCCAAACGATTGCACAAATAATTAAAAACAGTTCCCTATCATATATTATATATATATATATACATATATATATATCGTGGCAATTGTTTTGGTTTAGTGTCTCACACAAGCCCCGGAGACAACCAGGGGCGCTTAGAAACAGTGGTTTCTCTTCAGCTCCACACGCGAAGTTATGGTATTGACGAGAGTGGTGTTTAGTTACTTACAATCAGGATAATGTACTAGATGTGAATTCTGATTTTAATGGGTTGGTTTCACTTTACAAGCTGAGTTGCCTCCAAGCGTGTGGAAAAGCTGTCAATTTGAGAAAAAGTCGAAGGAAGAAGAGCTTGTCTGCCTGTAATGACGCGTCCAGTTATCTGGAGCACCTGAAACGCACGTGTGATTGTTTATGGACGTCAGGTTGGGAGAGAGTATGTTGTTAAAATCGTAAATAATATTTAACGTTAAACTGGTACACAATTAAAAACATTTTATTTAGGGTTATCTATGGCCTTCAAAAGGTTAACGACTCTACATGTTTCGACATTACAACGTCATCCTCAGGACACATCCTCGTCAACTTTTAGAAGGCCATAGATAGGCCTAAATAAAATGTTTTTGATTGTGTACCAGTTTAATGTTGAATATTATTTATGATTTTAACTTTATACACAAGTGCCAAAATACTATAATGATAGAGAAATAGTTGAAAATAAACAGTATTATCTTTAAAGCTTGGTAAATTTTATTCAGCTAGAGTTTGACGATATCATACTGTTGTCTAGTGATAAACTACAAAAAGTACACAAAAACTACCAGACTTTAACATTAACGTGCGTTATTACGGTGTACGTTTACACTGAGAAGAAGGTCGGCTGTGCCCTAGTATTTAGCGTGCTGGGCTGAGAAGAATATAATGGTTCGTGGTTCGAGACGTGATGCCGCTAAATACACCCCGCACTGTCAATTAAGGTTACGTAATAAAAGTACAAGCGAATTCCATTAGTTGGTTCAAAGTGCCAGACGAATCATTTGGAGAGGCAGATGCTGGTGAATAGTCAGTAGCTGAAAATTGACGTGGGCAGTTTTCCCACGCATGCATAAGGCAGCGTTCAGGCAGAAAGCTCAGATCCACTTATTCAAAAATCGGCTGAAGTATTGATACAGTTTTTGCAGGAATAGTGAAAAAGAAAGCGGTTGGCATTTTGTTAATACATTTACAGGGCAGGGTTACATTTGTTTATATGTATTTACAGGGTTACATTTGTTTATATGTATTTACAGGGTTATATTTGTTTATATGTATTTACAGGGTTATATTTGTTTATATGTATTTCCATGGTTACATTTGTTTATATGTATTTACAGGGTTATATTTGTTTATATGTATTTCCATGGTTACATTTGTTTATATGTATTTACAGGGTTATATTTGTTTATATGTATTTACAGGGTTATATTTGTTTATATATATTGACAGGGTTATATTTATCGATATATATTTACAGGGTTATACT
>NW_013745724.1:0-2194 GCF_000517525.1 Limulus polyphemus
AATACTTTATTATTTATTTTATGTTACTTACAATAACAACATTTGTTAGAATGTGTAAGGTATCTAGTTTTATTCTTCTTATCATTTTAATCTTTTACTCTTAATTTTATTACAGGCACTTTGCATTGATACTATTACTTGTGATAGTTTAGTGTATCGACTTAGGACTAGCCTACATCTAAGCTGATCAAACCTCGTGATATACTAGGTTTACTTTAAGGCCTAAAGTTGTTAACAGTAACAGCAAGGTTACTCAACTAATGAAATAATTCATTCTATTTAATCTTTATCAGTAAGAATTTAAGAAGGATATATTCCATTACCAATGTTCATTAGCACTTTAATTTTGTTTTGTACTAAATCTAAGTACTTAAAGTAGGTAACTTGCTGTGATCAGAAGTTAATATTAATTTGAATAGTCAGAACATTGAAAAACGAATTGATTGGTTTAAGGTTGACTTTTAGTTTTAGTAATATATGCAAAGGGTTATAATGGAATGTATGTATTTTTTCATTACTCTCTACTTTCTTTTACTCTTCAGGTCTAGTCAAAACAGAGAAACAAGAAAGACTTTATCTTATTAACTAACATGATAAACGAAATTGTGTTGCCAGAATGACTTGAAGTCTTTAAAAGAGATTAATCAACTTTAGTAGCTATTCTCTAACAAAAAGGTAAAGATTAGTTTGATGAAAACTCTTATTAATCTTTTATATTTTCAGTAAGATTAAGTAATAACCATTATCCTCGAGTTTAACTATAAATTTCCAATTTCTGGAGTAGGTTATTGCCAAGTGATTGGTGCTTTTTGTGGGTGAAAACTTAACATATCACATTAAAGAACAACAGTAGGCCTTTTGGTGCCTCAAGACCATCCTATCCACCAAATTAAACATTAAAAAACTCAAAGTTAGCCCTTATCATTCAAATATTTATCAAGCCCTCTCTTTTGCTACACATCTTTTTCTGTGCATGTCACGAGGTTTTCTAGCTATGTGATATTGTCTTCTTTTTGAATGTTATTATTCTGTGTTCTTTTGGTGCATTATTTATTTAAATGAAAAAAATATTTAGTATAGTAACATATAGTTATGAAAAAGTGTCATCAACATTTGACATAATAAAAAGACCCTGGTGAATACTTTATTTCTTGTTTTTATATGTATTCTTAGTTGTTATAAAAATAACTCAATTCTAAAAATGAGAATTTGTAGGTTAGATTAAATAAAGTTAATAATTTTTCATGGATACTCTAGCAAGTATTGAAATAGCCTGTTTATTATGTAACTGGATAGGGTAACTTGAGATCCTTGTTCACCTTGTGATTTACTAATTTTATGGCAGGAATATTAGTTAAGAAACAATTAAAAGGACAATAAAATTTTAGTATAAACAAATGGAGCTTCGTGTTACAATTTAAGGTCATTCTAGAAAGAAGGAAAAAAGGTCAGTCAGATTTATTTCAAATTTTGTTTTGGAGGTTATGAGGTTAGTCAATTTGACCAACCCCTTATAAAATTTAATTAGGAGGTTTTAGAGAACATGTAAGTGAAATTTGAGATTTTTCAAATAATGAAAAGTATTTTTAATCTTAACATGAAAATCACTTTCCACTTGGAGCAGTCAACAATTTTGCTCAGTATATTCATGGAGAGATTTTTTAGTGAAAACACTTTGTTTTGTCCACAAATTATTCTTGTGTCTTTCATAATGGATTGTCTTGACATTTGGTATGGGAGGTAAGAGTCCACTAGAGTACTTTCTGTAGCTCAGACCGTGATAATCCAAACTATCCCATATTTTCAGTGAAAGTGCAAAACAACCCACACAACAAACTGTGCGTTATTGACAGAGTGATAGTTTATCAATTTTCCACTGCACGACACATAACTGTGTTTCTTGATAAAATGCTTGTAAAAAATATATTTAAATACTTGGTTTTCTTGCTGTAGTTTACTGAAAGGAGCATTTTGTTATCTTTTAAATCAGCAACAAGAGAATTCTGAGTTAGGGTGTATTGACTAATTTCTTTTCAAGTAAAGGACACAGGAATATGTTGAAACTAGTATCCATGTACAAGTTTTTTAATATCATATAGTTTGTTTCAAATATGTCTTTTTTTTTTTTGCATGCATTGAACTAGGTTGTCAGTACTACCAGTATGTGAGAGAGTTGACGTTCATGTATTAAAAT
>NW_013745725.1:0-3666 GCF_000517525.1 Limulus polyphemus
TCTAAATTACTTAAAAGTCTTTATAATTATATGTAAGAAATCCTATTGGAATTTCATATTTAAAACTAATAATTGTACCCACATCTGCTCAAAAATATTTTTCTTAACGTATGAGGCAGGTGAAGTTGAGGTTAAACTGGATAGACTGTGTTTCCCCAATACAATTTGGGTCATATTTCCGCCAGTACCTCTAAAAACCAGGGCACATTACATAATGACCCAATTTATGATTTTGTGCCCCAGTGTTGGATGTTTCTATTGTGGCTATAATTTTTTTCGCTTTTTTTTCATAAAAATACATTTAATACATACACACACACACATATATATATATGGTGGTAGTCTTTATATTAATATTATCAAGTTTTTAAAAAGATGTGTACTTGTAGTTGGATATATTGTTTTTTAATAGGTTTCCTTGTTGGCTGAGAAGCAACCCAAATGTCTTGAAAGCCTATCACTTTTGGAATAACACATATACACACACACACATGCAAGCGCATGTATTTCTTGGTCAACGTTATTGTATAATAATATAAAGTTCAATTACTACAAGTGTCGTCACCAAAATGACACCGATGAATATGAAAGTACCATCAGTGGTTTAGTGCTAAATAAAGAAGTGAGGGAACGCGTTTTCAAAGTGTTTATATGATTAGTATTGTTACGACAGCGGAAGTCATGCGACGCTGTAGTGTCTAGAAGGATACCTCACGAATGTCCCAGCGTTTGCTAGACGCCCTGTTTTTTAGTATATAAGCTGGAGATAGATCGAAGAGAACTAAATGAGTCAAGCGAACAGTAGGCACCGTAAGTAAAGTGTGTGAATCGCTGTGAATTATAGCGTGTGTTCATAAAAGTAGTGCCATACTTTCTAAATCCTGTGTCAGCTCTTGCAGGCTCTCCCCTTTAGCACAGACTCTCGTCCTAAACCTAGCCATGTAGACTTTGGACTGATTTTGAGTTCCATACCTGAGTTATAGATCAGCTACCACTGCTTTATAGTTGTGCCTGTCGTCTACTGACAACTGTCCAAATATTTCCAGTATTTGTCCCTTCAGGCTCGTTGCGAGGTACACTGCTTTCTGCTCCTCTGTCCATCCATTCGTCTCTGCCAATAGCTCAAATTGTGCACTATATGCTTCCAATGGTGCCTTCCCATCGAATTCCTGTGGCTTCATTTGTACTAGATCACCCCTATTGCTGACACTTGTGTTGTAATGTGACATCTGGCAAGACTGAGGATGTCTGCATTAGGGCTTAGCTGCGGGGTCTGGAAGGGGCTTGCTGTTGTCTGTGGATGATTAGGTCCATGGTTAATATATCCTCCCTGTGTAAAGGACAGTAAATCGTCCTCTAATGTATTTAATTCACTTTGAAATTTACTAATCTTTTTTGGCTTTCTCTCAATTGTTGAACACTTTCTTCTTCTTCATTTTCTTTCTCCTCCAACCACTGCTGTAGTCTCTCTTGTTTATTTTCTTTCTCCTTCAACCACTGCTGTAGTCTCTCTTGACTATTTTCTTTCTCCTCCAACCACTGCTGTAGTCTTGTTTATTTTCTCTTTCTTCTTGTTTCTTTTTTTTTTCTCCAACAACTGCTGTAATCTCTCTTGTTGTTTCTTTTCTCGTTCTTCTTGGTTATTTTCTCGTTTTTCTTGTATTGCTGCCATCAAATCTGCTAAGCTGTAGTTTGATTTGCCACCTCTCGTTTCCACCTTCTTCTTTTTTTCCTTTTCCGTCCCCAATTCTGACACCAATTTGTTACGTATCTACATGTCTGTTAATTTCCTATAGAATTCTTTCCGAGAAACTTCAGCGATACAAGTCCTTTCTTAATTAAAACAAGTTTATTCTTTCTCGATACAACTTTGTAATACACAAAATTTCCGCCGTCACTTTAACTTGAAGCAAGTCCTACCCAACTGCGCCACCCGATCTCCTCAAGTTGTTGCTAAGGGATCAGTTTGTAGATGCCTTGGACAGTCCACAAGTGAAGATACAAGTATAGCAAGCACACCCCTCTACTATGCAGGATGAAATGGCCGGTGTTCTTGAATTCGAATCCTATGTTAAGACCAGCACAGAGGTACCAAGGTTGGTACAGTCATCTGGATTCAAGGCCAGAAAAGGTCAGCTTTCACAGTGGTTTGAGGGATTTTGCTGGCACTGTAACATACTTGCACACAAGAGAGCTCAATGCCAGAAACTTCAACACAGGGAATATGCCATGGCAGGAAAGGCTGCTACCCAGAAAGGTTGTTGGAACTGTGGAGAGCAAGGACATATATGGAGCCAGTGTAAGAAGAATACTAAAAATAAGTCGGATTCAGGAAACCAATAGTTATTGGTACTGAGGGATACCCACCAACCCCCATTGTGAAAGTCCCAACAGCTAAGTTTAAAATGGCAAGCACACATAGTGTCTATGTGACAGGAAAGCTGGATGGCCAAAGGTGCAACTTTGTCATAGATTCTGCATCTCAGCAAACCCTTGTGAGCATCAAGGTGTTAGATCATGAAGGAGTACCAGAAGCCACACAGAAGCTTTGTGGTGTGACAGGACATTCTGCAAGGTTGTGGGGACCAGTGTAGGTAACTATTGAGCTCATGGGCATAAAGGACAGGCAGAAAGTATACTTGGCTGACATTGAAGACGAATGCATATTAGGATTGGACTACTTACTACCGAGGAAATTTGTAATTAATTTTGATAAAATGATGTTTGGGAACAACAAAGGCCAAATTCCAGTAAGTGTTAAAAGAGAGGTTGAACCAACTAGGTGTTGTCAAGCTGAAGTCAAAGTGACTGGAGGAGTTGATGATGGTATAGATATTAAATCAGAGCAGGAGAGAAACCAAGATTTGAAGCCAATAATTGGTTTTTCTAAAAGCAAGTATTTTGAGCCCTGCTTGGGATGAGGTGTCTAGTCTAAGCCCTGTGACAAAGAACTATTGGGCACAATGTGACCAGTTGAAGCTTGAAGATGGTATTCTTCTCCGGAGATGGGAAAGTGATGACCTGGCAAATGGTTATATCGAGAAAGTTACGGGAAGTTGTGCTACGTTAATCCCATGATACTATAACAGGAGGACATCTCGGTGTTAAGAAGACAATGAGTCACCTATGACAGAGATTTTACTGGATAGGTATGAGGCAAGATGTGTAAGAAGGACATGCAGTACATGTTGTGCTAAAAGTGGATCCAAGCATAAGGGACGTGCTCCAATGAAGTTATATCAAGTTGGCACACCAATGGAAAGAGTAGCCATTGACATTGCCGGTCCTTTGCCCCAAACTCGTGCAGGAAACAGGTACATTTGTGTGGTGATGGATTATTTCACCAAGTGGCCTGAGGCATATGCAATACCAAATCAGGAAGCTACAGCTATAGCTTCGGCTATTAGGGATTTCTTCTTCAGATTTGGTATGCCATACGAACTGCATTCAGATCAAGGCCGTAACTTTGAATCAGCTGTGTTCCAAGAATGCTGCAAGTTGTTTGGCATATGGAAGACCAGAACAATGCCACTTCACCCACAGTATGATGGGATGGTAGAAAAGTACAACTGGACACTGGGACAGGAATTGGCAAAGTTTTGTAATAGTTGCCAAGATGACTGGGATGTCTTACACCCTCCACTGTTGATGGCTTATAGGACAGCA
>NW_013745726.1:0-1756 GCF_000517525.1 Limulus polyphemus
CGTCAGCGAGGTCACGTGACTAGTATCACGCCACATATTTCTAGAAAGATCCTGTTCCTTCAAGAATGTCCTAGCATTTACTAGATATGTGTTAGTCTGGTATATATATAAGACGCTCACAACGTGATGGGACAACAGTGTAATGAGTAATTGAATGTATGCGGACAAAATATTGTTGGCCACGTGTGATATAGCGCGACTGTTGAAATTAAGTGTATCGTAAAGTTGTATTCAGAAAGAATATACCAGTTTTATTAAGAAAGGACTTGTGTCGCTAAAATTTCGTCTGAACGAAGTTACGGAAAATCAACTAACGAACGGAGACGTAGTAATATATTGTTTGTTTGTTTTAAGCGGAGAGCTACAACATAGGGTATCTGATCTGTGCCCATCACAGGTTTCGAGCTACGATTTTTAACATTATAAGCTCTCAAGCTTACTACTGAAGTACATAGGGTATATCTCTGCATATTATACAAAAAATAACTTGGTTTTAAACAACTAGAACAAAACAGATAAATAATATTGAACTACGTAGACCAGGAAAAGTTTAAAACACCAATATATAAATAATTTCAGATTTTCGAAACTTTTGCAATACGTTCTTCCACGTGCTTCACTTTGGTCTTTTAAACAGAAGATTAAAATGTGTTGAAAACAAGTATGGCTATGGTATAATAAGAATAACGAATAATTAATTATGCATTATCAGGAAAGGTCATAGATTGGACAATAATGTTATTAAAAAACAATCTAACAAATTTAACTAATTCTACTCCCATATCTTCATCTTTTGTTCTATTTAATACAGAATAATTTTCCTGATTTTTTTGAACTTTTTTGAAAATAACAACAAGGTCATATTGGTGCAAAATGTTGTTTCTTAAATTGTCAATACATGAACTACAAAACTATTTTGTAACCTGAGAAAGGCGGGAACTGCCCTACAGGATACACGCTAAGAGAAAGCCAATGTTGTAAGTCGTGCTTTGCTTCGGACATATGAGCAGAAATTTTGATTTTATTTCTAATTTCCATTTAGCCCTTAAAATAAAATAAAAACTCCTTTGAATAAACTAAGCAGTGGATTTATTTTAGTTGTGAAAGTTTACAAAATTTACATGTAAAGATCCATGCCATCCAGGATAGTTTAAAGGAATCATGGAAATATCACGCGTTCCTTGTTCACAAGATCATTATGGTGATCTGTACGGCTTAACGGAGTGCTTCCGATGCCCAAGAGGGACGTACACAAACACGGGAGCTTCCACGTTAAATTCATGCAAAGGTATGTTTTAGTCACATCTCAGATTCTAAAAAAGTTTAAATTTGACACGAAATGATGCGTGTTCAGAAAGTTGGTGACAAAATATGGCTTGATATAGGATACTGTCCGTTGATCGAGTTTCACACGTTTTGATCTTTAAACCAACTAGATTCATTATCGCCTTAAAACCAGCGTTCATAAATGTAAAAAAAACAACAAAAGTAGAAATGTGGTGTAGGCACGATCTGACTTTTCCACGCTGATTTCTCCAAGCCCATTCCCTTGGCTGTGGTTTCGCTTCAGCTTGAACTGTCAAATACCGTGAAAAATTATTGTTTGGTTTTTCCATATTTATAACCCATTGTCGGTCAAAGCAAAAGTAAAACACCGTTCACCACGCCATATTACACATTTTGAATACCTAATTGTTAATACTTTGAACTTTCATGTTTATGTCTGAGATAAGAAGTTTTGGACTAGTTCTTGTTT
>NW_013745727.1:0-5849 GCF_000517525.1 Limulus polyphemus
GTTGGATGATGAGAATGTTCTATAAGAAGTAGATGTCACTACCGGACCTAGTAGTTCTATAAGGGTGGTCACATATTTGTGGGTACAGATCATTCAGTCTCATTGACACCTGAGTGTGTGGTATTAAAATTAAACATGTAAATCCTCCCAATTTTTGCAGAGTGATTAGAGTCAACTTGAATCACTTCAAACAAGTAGTTGCCTAAAATGCTTAGGCTCGGACTCCTAACCAAACAATGCAGTGCTTTCTATTCACACTCGACAGCATGTCATTGAACACCAGTGAGGACAGACGAAGCAGATGTGATATGGTGGTGGAAGAACGTTACCAACAAAATAATTTGTCAAACAAATAATTTAATAGGCCTCAACAAGGTTCAAGGCTCAACAATGTGGATTAGTGAAAACTTTGTTGCCTGTGCAAATGATTATGGTTGCATAGAGAAATCTATACAGGAATAGCAGCAGCAAACCAGAAAGGCATTTGTGTCATAAATATGCTGAAAGCATGCCCAGTGAATACATGTATTCAGATACTGAGCATCTCAAACAGGGTAATGTTCACAGCAATCTGTATATAAAAATTGCAAAAGACAACAGTGGTACAAGCTGTGCCACATTGACCTGCATAACCTATTGAATCATAATCTTCTTAAAAGCAATGAAAATACCAAGAAATACTATGGGTTGATTAAATTACTTTTAATAAACATCCAGAGAGATTGACTATATTTGGTATAGCACTACACCAGTAGTGAGCATAATGCCAAAATTTCTTTGTAACTAAAATAACAAATCTGCAAGCATGTTTCAAAGGATTGCTAGTCAAAATGTGTGAAAAGTGAATGTAATTGTCAAGTTACACTGCTAACATCTCTTCAGTTATATCATCTATGTGCAGTTCCATCAAGCTCTTGAAGTATCTGACTGAGTTTGTAATAGTTAATGAGAGCAACCTCAATGATGAACAACATTTAGAAATGTTCACAGATTCCATTGAAATACTTTTCCATCATGAAAAACATCTGGAATAAATAACATTAACATATCACCGTGTTGACACTTGAAGTACATGCCTCTTGAAATAACCACCTCAGAGGTTACCATAACCATCAAGGGACCTTGCCAGCATAAAGAAGAGCCAGTTGTTATGTGACTTCTTGCAACCTTCACGGGTACTTGATTTTGCTAGTAGTCATTGTCCAAAAAGTAAGAGATGGTATGGTTCTGCATGGAACTTGTTTTACAGAGTGAATACACTCAAACAGGTATCTTCTTACTGCTACAAATAAACGATATCTTGAAATATTGAGAGATGCACACTTATTCAGCTCCTTCAACCTGACATCTGACTCTTGGCAAGTCATGCTGGATATGGAAATTGAATACAATACTACTTAATATGTGATGGGCCATGTTAATTACAAGTAATGTCATTTATACTGTGCAGAATAACATTGAATTTTGCATCATTTAAAAAACAAACTTTGTGGGATCTAGGATGGGAATGCTGCTTAATCTATAATGATGCATTTCATGTGTGTTGGAAACATATGAAGCCACCACAAAGAAAAATGGCTAGTATTTGGGTTGACAGGTTGTACAGGCTCAATGTATATCCAGGAATGTGAGTATTGTGTAGTTGATGCACAATGCACATAGGTGTCGAGTTTCTTGTATAGAGATAGAAATAAAAAAGACCCTTTCTAAAATTCCAGCCATCAAGCACTATGACTATCCAGGACCAATGAATAATAGCACATTTTAATAATTTGTCACCCAAGATATAGAATTTCTAGAGAAAATGTTACATGTTCCCTTCCTAAGCCCAATGACTCAGCGTTAAGCTCGAGTGTTTGTAGTGCTATAATTTGAGGTTCGATTTCTGCAGTAATCATAGCACAGATAGCCCATTGTGCAACTTTGTGCTTAAACAAAACTAATAGATTTTCTCATCAGTACATTCCATGCAACTTTAAAATCAAATACATTTTGACCATCAAATTGTCACTGTATTCATCATTTCTATATGAACAAAGATTTAAGTTTAGAGAGGAACTACAAACCACAGCAAAATCCTAAAATCATACTTATTAATAATCAGAAATCCAAAATAAATATAATTTCACGATAACACTGAACTAGTAGAATATAACTCGTAAGTTCAAAATGAAAGTACCGGTATTATGAATAAACTGAAAGGTCTGAGCTAGTTTGTGTAAATTCTAAATCAAATAAGAATACACCGATTTAACAAAATATACGATGAATGGAATATAAACATAGGCCACTTAATGATGTATAATATTTACAAACAATAAAATGTGATAACATCAAATAAGAAATAAGAAAAATACATAGAGAGGATCTACTGAGTTATACATTATAAGTCTTGGTGTTAAAAAAGGAGCGTCAGGAGCAGTGGCAAATACTTATTTATACGGTCTTCAATTTAGCGAGTGACTCATGGCAACTCTTCCATATCCCAATTTTTCCAATAGCTCTCTTCATGTATGACTATAACCCAAATCTTTGTTGATGAGCTTTGGCCTGGCAGTGGTGAAACCAACACCAGTCGTCTTGGTGGCTGGGATCAACCAGTAACTTTTTTGGAGGAAAGTGTCTTCAGTAAAGTCTTGAATAGTTTGGATCATCAAGTGGTGGGGGAATAATGGTTGAGGCTGGAGGAGTTACTCCAGCTGTGTGGTCTACAGGTTCAAAGTAACTTTAAAAAGTGCTGAGGCCTGGTCATAGTTCATCTGTTTGGCCACAGTGTATAGTTTGCATTTGGGTTACAAACATTGTACTCGAAATACATTTTTTTTACTAATATCACTTTTTGCAATCATTGTACTTGCTGTTGCTGGTCCACTAGTTTTGTCGAGTGATGTTAAGTTTGTTAGAATGGGACAATGTTTTTTCCAGTCTGGAATTAAAAGGGTTGGATTGGCTTTACTGGAAAGTTTGGCAAGATCCCCTTCCTCTTACATGCACAACTTGTGCTAAGCTATCAGTTTTTTTCTTCCATTATTTCTAGATGGTTAACTTCATGGATGATATCTTCTAGTTTCAGTCCTGGATTCTGACATTCCTTTTCATTATCTGGTGGATGTGAATGACATTTGTAAAGTAAAATACTAAAATAATCTATATGCACAAAGACTTAAGTTTAGAGAGGAACTATAAATCACAGCAAAATCCTGAATCATACTTATTAATAATCAGAATAATATTACTTGATAATATCTGTGCCAACTGGTGTTATATATTGGAGCTCAGAATAAAATTGCAGTTTGGTTATAAATAAGTTAGCATCAAGCTATTGACTAGAGCTATATAATGCATTTACAACTACCAATTCAATTGAACAGTTTGCCACTAGGCAGTAAACACCATAGTATAACAATTGTCAAATTTGTTTCAAAGTTATAGTAATATGATGCAAGAACACAGGACTTGTCTGGCAGGTGGAATAACCTGTAACAGAAACTAAAACGCTAAAGTACTGAAGGTGATGGTGTGATGGTAAAACAGTCATGACATCATAATGCACAAAAATATATGCAACCGGATATAAATTATGAAAATGATCTTAAACGTATATATTTTTCTTAAACATCATAAATATTGACAATGTGAAGATTTTGACCAAAAAAAAAACCACTGTTATTGTCACCATAAGTCTGAACAGAACCCTTAACAAAATATAATATTGATGTTATGTTACTAATGCTTGTTTATGAAATATTTCTTTCCAGAAATGTTCAAACGATTACACATGCAAGAGTAATACTTAAATATTTATAATTATTTATCCGAAAAGGGACCGAAGGCCACCTGGAGGAGTTACCTGTTTTAACCACTCACACCAACATACAATAGTGTGTTGTCTGTTAGTTAGTCAGTCAGTGGACACTAAAATGACGTCACATAAGGGACGCTTAACGTTGTAATTTGTACTGTCGTGACGTCAGTAAAACGTGCACATGCCATGAATCACGAGAAGAATTATGCACTCTGTAGGCTACAACAAAGCATGACATATGAACTTCAATAGCAAGAAATTAAAAATATTTGTTACTCTTCATTTTGGTTTTACTTAATCTTAAAACAGAACACTTTCTGGGACCCTGTGGAAGTACATCTAGTATATTAACTGAATACCAACAATAGTTGATTGATAATGTTTTTAGGTTGAACTGTGAAGCACGTTACTCTAACATTGTGCAACAGACTCCATCTCATGTCCAACTGTACAACTGATTTAAGAAACAATAATTGTTGAGTAAGTTGGAAACTTGGATTCCCATAGGCACTTCCGATGGATGTATAGTAGAAGTGTTTCATCAAATAATATTTGTGTGCATGCAACGAAAATAACATCCTGCTATAGAAAATTTAATCAAAGTAGAAAATTAAATTGAAAAAAAAAACACTGTGTATGTTTATTTGTGCTTTTGTGTTTTATTTTCCATTTCAACTGATAACGGTTTACAGTGTGGGCGTGGTATCAGTAAAGATGATCGTAATAACAGGATCATGCAACCTGATATAACAATTAATTAGGTCCATCTATTTTACTAAGTTGCAGTATATACACTGAGATGTGATTACATTGTTAAATTGTATCGTACAAATTTATATATGACTTCACTGAAGTGTCACATTATACACATTTCAAAGCAACCACGTTGGTATGTTGTAAAGCACATATTTGTAGTAAAGTAAAACATTAGGTGCAATCCCATTAATGTGTAGTATAGTACATTGTATTTAGGTACATTCCAATTGCTATGTTATTGTTTCATGGAACTATACATACATATGTATATTGTTGTACCCTATATCAAATGATCAAACGCGATTTAAACATTTTATAACATTATTTGTCTATAACGATGTATGTTGCGCGCCATTTATAAGCAATCCTTTCTTGAACCAAATAACAGTGCTTAACTCTTAACTAATTTAAATGAAGGCTTACACTAAATATTTTTGTATTGCTAAAACTCTATAAAGAAACTTAATAAGTGCTGTTGCACTAAAGGAAAGTTGTTTTTCCTAATTCACACTAGCTTATTTGGTCGATTGTAATATGTTCTTGCTGTTACAATTTCATAAGTTCTGGTACGAGTAAAAATATTCGTTTTTTTTAATAGTATCTATAACTTTAAACATGTTCTACATTTCAGGATTCAGTGAAACATAAATAAACCACCACCTATAATTTGTAATCTGAAATATTTTAATACCAGGAAGTTTCATATCACGCATGAATTACTTTATTAATATATTTAATAATTGAGCAAAAACTCCTGTTCGCAATGTACCCTTGTACGCCGACAACACGTTAACAACAACAGAACGTTTTAATTAAAAAGCCAACAATCTTAGCTTCCGCGTGCACCCCTTTCAAGTAATACTTTCTGAGGCTGAACGTTGACCTAACACTTTTTAAAATGATTGAATGTTTAGTGACGTATAAACATCCGGACATCATATCACACTACAAGCTTGATAATCACGAAGTTTAAGGCTTTACGAATGGGCGGATTATGAATGTTTCTGTGGTGATTACTTCCAGGAATAATTTAAGCTTTTAAAGATCTGTGATAATTTCAGGAAATATTCTTCATACCGCTCCGAAGTGCAATATTATTTTATGGCAATAGGACGCGAACCATGAATCTTCGAACTCACAGTCCAGGCATGCAAATCGCCTGGCCACGTCAAAAACAATATGTTTCAACTCAGCAATATCACTCTTTTCTAGATTTTTAGCTAATAACTACTTAAGTATTAAACAGAAACTCAAAACCTGACTTCTATTTAAACTATCATAGTTTGTG
>NW_013745728.1:0-1757 GCF_000517525.1 Limulus polyphemus
TTAACAATGTACTGTGAATATGTTTTAACAATGTAATGTGAATATGTTTTAACAATGTAATGTGAATATGTTTTAACAATGTAATATGTATATGTTTTAACAATGTGATGTGTAGATGTTTTATCAATGTAATGTGAATATGTTTTAACAATGTACTATGAATATGTTCTAACAATGTAGTGTGAATATGTTCTAACAATGTAGTGTGAATATGTTTTAACAATGCACTGTGAATATGTTTTAACAATGCACTGTGAATATGTTTAATAATACACCACGTATTTGTAAAGGTTTTAACAATATCCTGTGTCGATATTTTAACAATGAAACCACCCACTGTATATAGTCCAGAACCTCCCCCATTGTTTCACCCCACTTTGTAGAACTCAGAACATCTCCTCCCTCTATAGATATAATTTAGAGTTCATTTATTATAAACTGTGTGTGTGTCAAACTAATGTAACGTTGCTTCAACTTTCTTCTATTTACGTCACTTTTGATAGGCTTAGAGATATGTTACAAATGCTGTTCTAAATATGAAACTTCCGTTACTGTATTATTAGAAATATCTGGTATAAAGTCTGAACGGTGCTGTTCTAGCTACGTAATGTGTTTATCTTTACTTTTCTTACGTGTAATGTTGAAAAGGAACACACCCAGTACTGTTCAAATAATGTACGTTTCCCTACAGCTGTCTGTATACAGATTTCTCAAGTTTACTGTGATATGTACACATAAGTATGGTTCAGCCTTGTCTCTCCAAACTCAGTTTTTATGTATTTCTAATATAAATATCATTGTTTATATATGTTTCATTTTGTACGTCAGCTACCAAACGTATTCTATTTGACCTTTTGCTGTATTTATAAGTGAGAGAAATAAAGTTTCGGAAAAACTCAGATTCAATATCTGAATTCCTTTTAAAGCGTTTTGGAGAAATGGGCTCATTTAAAATTCTGTCTATGTTCATTTGTTTTTAACATAATAACAAGGACAAAACACAGGGAAATCGGGGTTAGGAGACACAAACTATAACTGGTTTTATTTTAGTATATCTAAACCAATAATAAAATAAAAAGTACACGATTAAAAAAATCCATTAAATATCTATTAACAACTGATTATCAACAACTACCAAACTTAGAGTTACATGATTCCAGGTTGATAACTTACCATCAAACTTAGTTACATGATTCCAGGTTTATAACTTACCATCAAACTTAGAGTTACATGATTCCAGGTTGATAACTTACCATCAAACTTAGAGTTACATGATTCCAGGTTGATAACTTACCATCAAACTTAGAGTTACATGATTCCGGGTTGATAACTTACCATCAAACTTAGAGTTACATGATTCCAGGTTGATAACTTACCATCAAACCTAGAGTTACATGATTCCAAATTGATAACTTACCATCAAACTTAGAGTTACATGATTCCAGGTTGATAACTTACCATCAAACTTAGTTACATGATTCCAGGTTGATAACTTACCATCAAACTTAGAGTTACATGATTCCAGATTGATAACTTATGATCAAACTTAGTTACATGATTCCAGGTTTATAACTTACCATCAAACTTAGAGTTACATGATTCCAGGTTGATAACTTACCATCAAACCTAGAGTTACATGATTCCAAATTGATAACTTACCATACAAACTTAGTTACATGATTCCAGGTTGATAACTTACCATCAAACTTAGTTACATGATTCTAGGTTGATAACTTACCATCAAACTTAGAGTTACA
>NW_013745729.1:0-1758 GCF_000517525.1 Limulus polyphemus
TTGCGTCGCTAAAGTTTCGTCGGAACGAAGTTATGGAAAGTTAATTAACAAACGGAGACATAACAAAAGATTTAAGCAGTATATCACATCTCAAACAGTTGCTAGATGGAAACGAGATCGAAGAAGACGAATGCATTAATTCTGACCTGGTTAAGAAAAAATAGTGAAGTTTAAAGAACGATAAGGCTCTTGAGCCAGATAATATTTCCCCAATGGTTTTGAAGGAGGTTAAAGATTGGATATGTGAGCCACTTGCCACTATTTTTTGTTAATCCTTGAATGTAACTCCTCTTTTCAAGGGAGGTGATAAAAATTGTCCGAGTAATTATAGACCCATTAATCTTACATCAGTTGTGGAAAAAGTTTAGAAAAGTCTGATCTACAGAAATATTGAATACAAGTTTAAAGACATTAGTACATTGAATAGGGTATGTGAAAAAAGGTTGACTGAAAATGTAAAAATTAACTGTAAGGATTTATCTAAATACGTCAAGAGCAATCAGAATGTTAGGATTGGAGCAGAATCTATGAGGGATGATAAAGGAATAGTCATTTCAGATTATTATGAGATAGCTGGATTATTAAGTTTCGTTTTTCTCAGTTTTTGCTAATAAAGATTTAAGCAATATTACTCATCCTGAAAAGTTGCTAGATGGAAATAAGATTAAACAAGATCACACCAATGAGCTTGTTAAGAAACCATTGGAGTAATTGATCTGCAGTGAGAAAGTATTGTTGAAGTTAACGTTCATTATAGCGTTTGTTTTAGCGCGAATGTTGAAATCAAGTGTATCGTGAAGTTATATTCAGAAAGAATAAACCATGACTCGAGTAATCCACTACGAAATATATCGCTCGGCAATGATGTTCCTTGGATATCTACAGCAAAACACTGTTCGGACATTGTTACTGAGAAGGCTCAATCAAACTGTACTGTGTCTGTATCAGATGAAACATTGATAACAACATAAATGGCGGTACATGTCCATGATGAAAACTTTTATTTACCAGAACCAGACGATGGTATTACAGACATGGACGAATTTAAGCCTAAATGCCTAGTCAGCCAAAAAAAAGGAGGGCCGGCGGGCTTTATTCATACCAATATTATACATCAAGCGAAAGCAAATAATTTCAACAGATAGTTGAATAAATTGATAAACTTAATAAATAAAATGAAATAAAATAGAGTTAAAGTAATTTATTTCTATAAAACAATATATATATATATAAAGGAACCCGGCCAGCTCCAGCTGACCGTTGAAATACGCCCCTGATTACAGAAAAAAAAAACTCAGAGTGCAGGATTTCAAGACGACATTGGATTGTGGTCTGAGAGAGCATCGGAACAAACGATTGATTATTGGACTAGGAAATGTGCTGACACTATCACCAATACAAACGGACCCTTTCAAGCCTCACTACTGAGTCCAGAGATACAGTAAAACGACCTTGCACGAAAAGTGTATTTGAAAGAAACCTCCATAATGGTGAAAAAGTTTCGTGAACGTGGTTATGTTACTCTCTCATAACTGACAGAGTCTACTATTTTCCGGGCCCGGCATGGCCAGGTGGTTATGGCGCTCGACTCCCAATCTGAGGGTCGCGGGTTCGAATCCCCGTCCTGCTAAACATGCTCGCCCTTTCAGCCGTGGGGGCATTATAATGTGACAGTCAATCCCACTATTCGTTGGTAAAAGAGTAGCCCAAGAGTTGGCGGTGGGTGGTGATGACTAGCTGCCTTCCATCTAGTCTTAC
>NW_013745730.1:0-1757 GCF_000517525.1 Limulus polyphemus
TGGCCAGCGAGGTAAACCAAAAGTGGTGCATGCCAACAGGCTTTGGCGTTATCACGGTCCAGGACATTTCAGTTGGGACGAAGTGGACAACAGAACAAATGACGCTGCCGAAGACGTGCCACCTGAAGAAGCTACCGTCGAAGAA
The DNA here is from genome assembly GCF_000517525.1 of Limulus polyphemus. Lineage (NCBI taxonomy): Eukaryota > Metazoa > Arthropoda > Merostomata > Xiphosura > Limulidae > Limulus > Limulus polyphemus. The sequence continues at coordinate 146 of NW_013745730.1, forward strand.
GAAACTCTACTCAGTTTTGAGAAGGGAAACGGTGAAGTTCTTGGTGAAGTTACTACCACTGATGTGACTGTTACCGATGATGGGACATTTACTGATGAAGCGGATGAACCCCACATGAAGCAGAAGCCAATGAGACGGAGACCGGTACGGAAGAAGATACGTCCCGTAAAATTAAGAGACTTTGTTGAATTGTAATTTTGTCTTTGTAATTCTGTACAGTTAATTAAGTTATTGTTAATTGTTATTGGTTTATTGTATGTGGTTATTGTTCGGGACGAATAATATTAAGGAGGGGGCAGTGTTGCGTCATCGAGGTCACGTGACTGGTGTGGCGCCCTCTAGTTTCTAGAACTATCTTGTTCTTTAAGGAATGCTCTAGTATTTGCTAGATAGGGTAGGCTGGTATATAAAAGAGGGGAATGTAATGTGTGTATAGATGGTGAGTAACTGATCTGCAGTCAGAAGTGTTATTGAGCACGTTCGTCGTTATAGCGTTTGTTTAGCGCGATTGTTGAAGTTGAGTGTATCGGTAAAGTTGTATTCGGAAAGAATAAACCAGTTTTTATTAAGAAAGAACTTGTGTCGCATAAGTTTCGTCGGAACGAAGTTACGGAAAATCAATTAACACACGGAGACGTAACAATACGTTCTTATCTATGTTAGAATATTATTAGTCAAGAAGTCTGTTGGATGTTTGGCTGTTGATTCTATATCTGCCAGAATCACGGAAATAACATAAGACACCAGTGGTACATTCATACCTACCTTCTCAAACGAATCACATTCCTGAGGTCCAGTTCTCTGAACGTTTATAAATTACGCAAGGTTGCACCATTTACAATATGATAAAATCGATGCTCATCTTACGAAGATCCCGTAAGAGTTTCACACAGAAGTCACGATTTTACTTCTTTTGTTTTTGTTGCTACACCTCGCGAATTGTTCTGCCCAGGTTGAGAGCTGTCTTTAGTCAAGTTATAGTACTGCATAAGTACCTCAATCTTGTTACACTGTAAAACAAAACATCATAAGTTCTAATAGAAACTTATAGTGTATTAGGTTCTCGTGTGATATCTATATCTATAACCTTGAATATCATACTTCTTTATTTTAGTCATAATTATACTTTTCATACATAACTGACTCAAAACAGTACAGTTTTGTTATTAAAAAGTACCTAGAGGGATCCTTCTGCAGTTATTTATAGTCGTTTAGTTGTTTCATTTGAGATTTTCTTAATCGATTTAAACGTATAATAATTTAATCTATGTTTAGCCTATATGATCTTATTGTTATATAGATTTACATATACTTACATGAAGTAACTATTTAGATTTTCCCACCAAAATAAAACCGCAATAGAAATGTGAATAAATGAATTCTATCTGCATTTTTATTTTATGTTGTTGTTTTTCTAATCTATAGTAATCATGTATCTAGATTCCGAATTACATTTGAAAAAGGACTGGTTAAGAATAACCTCTCTTTGTGAAAAACAACAATTTTTAGAATTGTTCTAAAGTGTACATTATCATTAGAGAACTTTATTTTATACAAAAATTACATATTAGTAGTATTTATATGTCGTTTCAACGATTAAAAACTGTTCTGG
>NW_013745731.1:0-3094 GCF_000517525.1 Limulus polyphemus
ATGAATATGGTGGTTATAAATTCGGTAACTAGAGTTACACCTAAGTGTTAATGGAGTAGTTATACCAAGTAAGGCTAAAAATGAGTATGGTGGTTATAAATTCCGTAACTAGAGTTACACCTAGGTGTTCATGGAGTAATTGTACCAAGTAAGGCTAAAGATGAGTATGGTGGTTATAAATTAGGTAACTAAAGTTACATCTAGGTATTCGTGGAGTTGTTGTACCAAATAACGCTAATGAGAGTATGGTGGTTATATATTCGGTAATTAGAGATACACCTAGGTGTTTATGGAGTAGTTGTACCAAGTAAGGCTACAGATGAGTAAGGTGGTTATAAATACTGTAACTAGAGTTAACCTAGGTGTTCATGGAGTAGTTGTACCAAGTAAGGCTACAGATGAATAAGGTGGTTATAAATACTGTAACTAGAGTTACACCTAGGTGTTCATGGAGTAGTTGTACCAAGTAAGGCTAAAGATGAATATGGTGGTTATAAATTCGGTAATTAGAGTTACACCTAGGTATTCGTGGAGTTGTTGTACCAAATAACGCTAGAGATGAGTATAGGGGTTATTAATTCGGTAACTGGAGCTACACCTATGTGTTCATGGAGTAGTTGTACCAAGTTAAGGCTAAGGTTGAGTATGGTGGTTATAAATTCGGTAACTATAGTTACACCTAGGTGTTCTTGGAGTAGTTGTACCAAGTTAAGGCTAAGGTTGAGTACGGTGGTTATAAATTCGGTAACTATAGTTACACCTAGGTGTTCATGTAGTAGTTGTGCCAAGTAAAGCTAAAGATTAGTATGGTGGTTATAAATTCGGTAACTAGAGTTACAGTTAGGTATTCGTGGAGTTGTTGTACCAAATAACGCTACAGATGAGTATGGTGGTTACAAATTCGGTAACTAGAGTTACACCTAGGTGTTCGTGGAGTTGTTGTACCAAATAACGCTAACTATGAGTATATTGGTTATAAATTCGGTAACTAGAGTTACACCTAGGTGTTCGTGGAGTTGGTGTACCAAGTAATGCTAAGGATGAGTATGGTAGTTATAAATTCGGTAACTATAGTTACACCTAGGTGTTCATGGAGTAGTTGTGCCAGGTAAAGCTAAAGATGAGTATATTGGTTATAAATTCGGTAACTAGAGTTACACCTAGGTGTTCGTGGAGTTGGTGTACCAAGTAATGCTAAGGATAAGTAAGGTGGTTATAAATTCGGTAACTATAGTTACACCTAGATGTTCATGGAGTAGTTGTGCCAGGTAAAGCTAAAGATGAGTATGGTGGTTATAAATTCGGTAACTAGCCTAGGTGTAACTCTAGTTACTGAATGTGTAACACATACTCATCTTTAGCGTTATTTGGTACAACAACTCCACGAATATCTAGGTGTAACTAACAACTCCACGAACACATAGGTGTAACTCTAGTTACCGAATTTGTAACAACCATTCTCATCTCTAGCGTTATTTGGTACAATAGTTCGACGAATACCTAAGTGTAACTCTAGTAACCGAATTTATAACCATCATACTCATCTTTAGCTTTACTTGGCACAACTACTCCATCAACAGTACCAAATAACGCTAAAGATGAGTATGGGGTTATAAATTCGGTAACTAGAGTTAAACCTAAGTGTTCCTGGAGTAGTTGCACCAAGTAAGCTTAAAGATGAGTATGGTGGTTATAAATTTGTAACTCTAGTTACGGAACGAATTTATAACCCCATACTCATCTTTAGCGTTATTTGGTACAACAACTCCACGAATACCAAAATGTAACTCTAGTTACCGAATTTATAACCACCATACTCATCTTTAGCCTTACTTGGTACAACTACTCCATGAACACCTAAGCCATACTCATCTTTAGCCTTACTTGGTACAACTACTCCAGGAACACTTAGGTTTAACTCTAGTTACGTGGTACAACTACGCCATGAACACCTAGGTTAACTCTAGTTACAGTGTTTATAACCACCATACTCATCTGTAGCCTTACTTGGTTCAACTACTCCATAAACACCTAGGCGTATCTCTACTTACCGAATATATAATCACCATACTCTCTTTAGCGTTATTTGGTACAAAAACTCCACGAATAACTAGATGTAACTCTAGTTACCGAATTTATATCCACCATACTCATTTTTAGCATTACTTGGTACAACTACTCCATCAACACCTAGGTGTAACTTTAGTTACTGAATTTGTAACCCATACTCATCTTTAGCGTTATTTGGTACAACAACTCCACGAATACCTAGTTGTAACTCTAGTTACCGAATTTATATCCAACATACTCATTTTTAGCATTACTTGGTACAACTACTCCAAGAACACCTAGGTGTAACTCTAGTTACGGAATTTATAACCAATAACCACCATACTCATCTTTAGCCTTACTTGGCACAACTACTTCATGAACACCTAGGTGTAATTCTAGTTACAGAATTTATGACCACCATACTCATATTTAGCCTTGCTACAGATGAGAATGGTGGTTACAATTCGGTAACTAGAGTTACACCTAACCGAATTTATAACCACCATACTCATCGTTAGCGTTATTTGGTACAACAACTCCACGAACACCTGTAACTCTAGTTCACCTAGGTGTAACTCTAGTTACCGAATTTATAACCACAAACTCATCGTTCTGTACCAAATAACGCTAAAGATGAGTATGTTTAACTCTAGTTACCGAATTTATAACCCCATACTCATCTTTAGCGTTATTTGGTACAGCCACTCCACGAACACCTAGGTGTAACACTAGTTATAGTTACACAATTTATAACCACCATAATCATTTTTAGCATTACTTGGTACAACTACTCCATGAACAACTAGGTGTAACTCTAGTTACGGAATTTATAACCACCATACTCATCTTTAGCCTTACTTGGTACAACTACTCCAGGAACACTTAGGAAGTTCAACCTAGGTGTTCGTGGAGTTGTTGTACCAAATAACGCTAAAGGTGACTATGGGAGTTATAAATTCAGTAACCAGAGTTAAACCTAAGTGTTAATGGAGTAGTTGTACCAAGTAAGGCTAAAGATGAGTATGGTAGTTATAGATTCTGT
>NW_013745732.1:0-1494 GCF_000517525.1 Limulus polyphemus
AACTGAATTACAAAGCTCATAGACATTTCTTGAACTATCATCGAGAATTAAAACTGAATTACAAAGCTTATATGCCCCCCAGTGGCACAGCGGTATGTCTGCGGACTTACAACGCTAGAATCCGGGTTTCGATACCCGTGGTGGGCAGAGCACAGATAGCCCATTGTGTAGCTTTGTGCTTAATTACAACTAAACTAAACTAAACAAAGCTTATGTTAAAACTAAATTACATGGACTATAGATACTTCTTGAAGTACCAGCGAATAGAAGTTGAATTGCACGTATACGTTCTGTTACCTATACGAATATAATACAGTATCACGTAGCATAAAACATTCACAAATATAATACGTAAAGAATTATATAAAGTAATTTTACCCTGTGAGAGAGAAGATGGAGTAATTTTTCTGCTGAAATTTTTTTTACAACACTCACAATTAGCCGCGCATGAGAATTGCGTGATAAATATACACATGCCATTACCTATATGACATGTGCCTTTTTCTTTTATAAACAATTTGATTATTCCAGCCTTGGGGTTACCACTTATCACCTACTCAACGTAAGCCTCCTTATTACCACGCTAAACACACATGTCAATGTCTTCTTTATAAACAGAAATTTGCTTTTGTGTAATTTGCATGAGAAAAGAATATACTATAGGTGAAAGATGTTAAATGCACTTCATCAACGTGTGAAAATTCGATCAAATTCTCATGAAAAATCATCCATCATCTCTTCATACCATAGCCTCGATTTATGAATAATTCTCATAAACATTAAGAGTCGTTAATTCATACAAATGTTTGTCTAAATATACGTCATTATTAACTGTGTTTGGTACTTAAGTTTATAAATATTTCGATGTATAAACATACGTCATTATTAACTGTGTTTGATACTTAAGTTTATAACTTTTTCAATGTATAAATATACGCCATTATTAACTGTGTTAGGTACTCGCGTTTATAAATACGCAAAATTTTGTTATCTAACTTAATAAATCATAATGTATTTTAGTCTAACACAAATTCCTAAAACATTGTATTCGATTATATTAAATTTTTCGTTTCGAATTTCAAAATAAGACTGGTGTTTTTTCTTTTTACTAATACACATGTGATTCAATATTAAAGCCTACAACAAAAGTCTGAAAGGCTACATAATATTACCAACGGTATGTATGAAGTATTAATTCAAAAACTATTAGTAGTACAGCATGCAAAAACTATCTAAATGCTTTAGTGTCGAAACGCCAATCTAAAGTGCTTACACCAAAAATAGAGCAATGGCCTGATACTTATAGTGTTACAGCAATGGTCTATAAACCAGCATACAGCAACAACTAAAATCTTAACAGAACAAAGTATACGTATTAATGAAATAAAATAATAGATGATAGATACTGTATGATTATGAAACATTATAATACACGATAACAGGTACTTATGGTTATGAAACTATTGTAACAATCGATATGAAACACAATGGCCA
>NW_013745733.1:0-1754 GCF_000517525.1 Limulus polyphemus
ATATATGCCCCCCCCCCAGTGGCACAGCGGGATGTCTGCGGAATTACAAAGCTAGAAACCGGGTTTCGATACCCATGGTGGGCAGAGCACAGATAACCCATTATGTAGCTTTGTGCTTAATTAGAAACAAACACCCTTTATATCTGTGGTTTTACTGTCTTTATCGCTCTTTTCATGGAACATTTTTAGGTATTCAGATCAAATATACATAATTATGAAATAAGTGTTAAACCTAAACTAAACTAATTTAAGCCAAATGAAAATTTTGTGAGTTGAAACGTCGAAATGAAGAATTTAATTTGTATAATAAGCATTAAGTTCAAGATGTTTTTTTTTTTTGTTGTTTTGAAGTTCTTTCTTGTGAGCGAAAAAGAGAAAAAGAAAAGACATTCGCAGTGCACATTATTAGTTCTGATCAATTCAGCTTTTGATCGGAAAGCAATGGACGGTCTATCCGGATACCCATTAAAATCTCATCTATCCAACTTAGAAGAGAGATGCATCTTATCATAAGGACCTCAGCTGGGAAGATATCAGTTTAGCTTAGTGGCTTGCTGGGTATAAGAAGAAAGTCTGATTAATATGTAATAACTTTTGTCTGAAAGCCTCAGAGATCTACTTTATCTGATCACAGCCTCAGCTGATGCGCGTACTTTCTGTTACGCAATTTTAATTCCAATCTTGGAGTGTTTCAGTGAACATACCCACTTCAGCATTCGTATCCATCAATTTGAGAAAGCATGCTTTCGCTTTAATTTGACGTTGGATTCTTTCTAGTAATTGGAACAATTTTTCAACAACAGTTATGTATTCTAGCTCAAATATAGTCTTCCATTTCGGGACCTTAGTAAAGCTATTAAGAGCCCAGAGCTGTAGATTAATCAAGAAAGGGTAAAAATGCATATTTATATAACTATTGATAACGTAACGCCTTAAAAACAGAGATTTCTAACCCTTACAACTACCTGTCCAAAACTTCCAGGGTAAATGTTTATCATAATCTAAAAACCTTTAATAAAACCCAGTTGTAACACGTAAACTTCTCTTAATTTTCAAAAATCAATCTTTGATTCAAATATAATAAAAAATTTACGAGTTTTTAATGAATACTTCCAAGATTGTCCATTAACAACGACAAACTTCCCCCGATTTATTAATGTTGCGAAGCTGTGTGCAAAAAACATTCGTTGCTTTGCCAGTGATGTAAGCTTTGAGAAAGACATTTTTCAACTGGCCTCTTACATGTTCTTGCATTCACTGCCTTCCAACAACACTGTCTTATGAACCTCTTGTGCGATAAACACATTGAGCGTCCACCATTATCAGTTGAAACTCGTGGGTCTAAAGTTCATCTGTCTGAGGTCTGGTTTTGATAGCCTTTATGTTTTGTTAACTGACGCCTTGAACAAGAACTGTATACCTTAGTTAGCATGATTGACAAGGCAAATCTGTGATTCTGTTAGCTGGACTAGCAGGTTCCATAAAACAATTTCTGGGAAGGTTTTAATGGCCTTTTTTATAATCAAAACACACGTATCTTTGAACTGGAATGCATATACGTATGTTTTCAATTAGTATGTAAAAATACTACATTTGAATAAGCATACGCTAATTTTATAAAAACTTTTGTAGTAATTTTTTTAAATATTATTATTGTATTACTTGAAGCAATGCTTAACCACATTTATTTGTTTTTTAAATAAAAACATATATAAATAATATATGAATAATACATAAATAATATTTAATATATT
>NW_013745734.1:0-2142 GCF_000517525.1 Limulus polyphemus
ATCGGTAGGATGCTTTCGCCAATGTTGTTTCAGAACTGGATAATCAACGAAATGCGGGCTCATCATTTTTAGCCAATTCTTCTGCAGTTGATCTGTTCTGTGGGATTCACTTGGGAGATATGGAACCGGTAAGAAGAATCGTTATTTACATCTCTCTAGCGATAGAAATGCTTTAACACGTAATCTAATGTATTTAGTATAACATATTAGAAACAGTGGTTAGCATTAACGGTTTCTCTACACATTTTAGGTTTCTCGGCAACCAGAGAAACTCGAAAGCCACCCGGAAGTAAAGATGGATCTCGTGCACGTCTTTTTAGATCCACGTGAGGGAAGAATACGTGAACGGTCAATAGCAGAGTGGTCTTCGTGGAGCGGTCTCAGGTCTCTCTGTAACGGAACGAGTAAATTATGTACAGACCTGAAGGGAACGCGGCTGACAGTGACAACTATACACGTTAGTATGGCTTACCGTTAAGAGAGGCGATTTATAGTTTTTGTTATGTACAGACCTGAAGGGAACGCAGCTGACAGTGACAACTATACACGTTAGTATGAGTTACCGTGAAGAGAGCCGATTTATAGTTTTTACGTTTTTCTTATTCGTAAAGTTAGATCAAGGTTAGAAAATGCTTCTTGTATTAATTTAGTACATTTAGGAGTTATTATAAACACTGATTAATATGCTTTAACTTATTGAGTCATTCTTTGATAGATTGTTTAGGCAGAGTATTCGTGATGAAACTTTGTTGAATGGACGACAACTTGCCTGTTGTAGAAACACAAGTGTAGAGGACGACGTTTCGAAAGTCTTCTGTCTTTCGGCTTCAGAACGTCATATTTCACAATATGTTAGAATATATTGTTGTTAAAGTTCTTATTCTAGAGCTAGCAGCAGATGTCACAGAAAACAATATAACCTAAATTCTGTGCTAGTCTATTAATATTTCTAGAATACGGGATTGAAAGCTGTCATCCAAAACAACAATATATAACCTAACTTTTCAATAGCCGGCTCTAGTGATCACAGATGGAAGCTATTAATTTAACCAAACAAATTTGTTCCATAACTTTTATTTTTCTTTCTAAGCATCTTTTCGACACGTGCTTGGGATCATTGTCTTGCTGGAAGATTAACACTTGCCAAACAGGTCTTCTTACTGAGGAAATTACATGATGCATAAGAACTTGCTGTACCTGTCTGCAGTTGGGGTGCCATCACTCTAGCGTTGACCTAGCACCCTCCTTAATCTTTGTTCAATCTATTGTTTGAAGATTGATTTTCATTTTAACCTTTTGGTTTTGTGATCTCTCCTAAGTAGTGATTTTTGACCAAGTACTCATCCACTGAACCCATTTTGTACTGATATTGGCTGGAGACGGCTTGAATGGGTAATGAAGAAAAACTTTAATATAAGTTTAACATAACAGCAAATGTACAACGTTTCGACAAGGTTTTGTCATCATACAATAGAGGGGGAGCACTCCCATACGTTTTACGTCCATTTGAAATATTATTATTGTCTGTATAAACCATACCTATTACATGACGCTAAGACTTCGTACTAATCAGCTTAGTGTATACTAGAAACGTACATAAATATATACATTGAAAGTCAACAGTCGTGGTCAACAGTTGGTTAAAAAATCGATGAATATTCTGTAATTTGTTAGAAAGTATATAAATCAGGATATTTAATTTATTTAAATGTTTACAATAACATTTTTTCTGTTAGGTAGGAAAACCTTACGCGATTGTGACTTTCCTTTCATGTAAAGTATATTTATTCACAGTTTCACTAATTTGAACTGGTATTACAGAACTGAATATAATTATAACTGTATCTATTTGTCTTCCCTAGGCGCCACCTTACATCTTTGTAAGTAAGGACGACCAAGGAAATCCTAAATTCCAGGGTTACCTCATCGATGTCATAGAAACGCTTTCTAAGCACCTGAACTTTGAGTAAGTACTATTGCTGTGTGTATCTATATAGATATAATAGTACTGTCCGTGTAACTACTTCGCGGGGTGTGGATGGATCTTCACCAAATTTGGCATGAAGGTTCATTAGGTCCATGGGGAGATACATACAGATTTTCAGTTTTTGCATTTTGAGGTTTTTATGAGCGTTTTTTACT
>NW_013745735.1:0-1752 GCF_000517525.1 Limulus polyphemus
ATCACAATTCATACAACATTCAGCCTTGATAATAGATGCAGAATGCATTCGAAACGCGTCGGCCAACTCATCACTAGCTACAACTTTTACCCGTTGTTCTAACAACGTTAAGACGGCTTATTGACTTCTTGAGAAGAATTCTAAGAAGAAAGTAAACCTACAGACATCGGTCTTGTTTAACAAAATCTATATACATATATACATATTTATGAGATCGTTCTGTCCACATACGTGTACATTTGCTGTTATGTTAAACTTATATTAAAGTTTTTCTTCATTACCCACTCAAGCCGTCTCCAGCCATTATTAGTCTCAAAGTGGGTTCCTCGTCATCGAATATACTATATATATATATATATATGAGATCATTCTGTACATATATGTATATATATATATATGAGACCATTCTGTCCACATACGTATATATATATGAGATCATTCTATACATATACGTATATATATCTGGGATCGTTTTTCCATATATATATATTTCTCGGATCATTTCTATTGTAAACTAATCTACCTGTGATATTCTTAGCTGTATATAAAAAACTACTTTAGCTGCACATTGACTTATATAATTGTTTCCGTTACACTACATAAAAAACTACTTTAGCTGCACATTGACCTATATAATTGTTTCCGTTACACTACATAAAAAACTACTTTAGCTGCACATTGACCTATATAATTGTTTCCGTTACACTACATAAAAAACTACTTTAGCTGCACATTGACCTATATAATTGTTTCCGTTACACTACAAAGGCACCAAGGATAGTTTTCAGCCTTCTTTATCTAGAATAGTTTTACATGTATTCTGAACTACATTTCTTGTCTTTGTAAATCACACACAGTCTTTGATCCTTTAAAGTCTGACATCAATACCTGGTTCCCTTCTTTATTTGCTGAGTTATAAAGTCTCTGTACAAACGATAACATGTAAACTTTAAATTATACAGAACCTCGTCAACTTTTTGTAGGTTACAAAGTATCTAGAATTATGAAAACTAAAAATTGTGTCAAATTTCTTTCTATTCTATATTTAAGAACTAGTTACGTTATATATGGAACAAACAATATAAATACCTATTTACTTTAGGTTACGAACTGGATTAAGTTAGGTTTCAAATAAAACGGACCTTCTCGACATTTCCAGAAGAACTGTTATATGCATGGATGGCAGGACAGTCACTATTTGGAGTAGTGTTAGTACTTCGGACTGTAGCATTCACCATGGAAACTATCGCTACGCTGAGGTTCACGCGCAGTGCGTAAACATTGAAGAAGCCAAAGAACCCCAAAAGTGTGAAAACATAGCGGGCTGGAATTCGTTGACATAGTTCTAAACGGAAGAATGTGAAACCTTCTGTTAATTCAAACAAATGTAAATTGATCGTTTAATATTACTTGATGCTTTAATTAAAAATATCTGTGCTTCAATCCGTAAAATCAGACTAAAACAAGTTGGACTTAAGAAAACAAAGCAAACTTAAAAACAAAAACTCCATGTTTAACAGAGTTTGGACTTAGGAAAACTCAAAGGTTTAATACATAAAATCTCAAACCGAGCACATTGTGTGATAACCTTGTAATAAAAAAAGAATATGATGTGAGAGTGGCCTAGTGATTAGAATGCCAGACTGTGGGTCCATGAACTGGACACAAAGTGAAACACAAAAACAGCAATTCTGAGTGCTCCAGATTCTGGCAGTTATCTTTCTGGAGTCTGTAACAGCAATTAAAAATGGC
>NW_013745736.1:0-760 GCF_000517525.1 Limulus polyphemus
GCACTTTTTAATAAATGTATACATTTACATTTGTTTGTTGAGAATTTCGCGCAATAGCTACACAAGGACTATCTGCATATACCTGTCTACTTTTTAACTCATAGACTAAAGAAAAGGCGGCTATTCAACAACGTCCACCGCCAACTGTTAAACTGCTTTTGCCTTATCAAATAATGGGATTTGACTATCACTCTTATAGAGCATCCACAATCTCAAGTTGAGGAGCGCGTTTTTGCGGCAACGGTTTACGAACCGTAAATCCTCGAATTCGCAGTCCGGGTACACTAATCAACAGGTCACGTCCGGCTATATAAGTATATGATAAAGGCATACACCAAACGCGAGTTTCGTATTTCGCTATCATTCTTTGAATCATACTACTGGCTGAGAAAGTAATATTTTAATGACATTGTTTGTTTGAAGTTAAGCACAAAGCTACACAATGGGCTATCTGTGCTCTGCCCACCACGGGTATCGAAACCCGGTTTCTAGCGTTGTAAGTCCGCAGACATACCGCTGTGCCACTAGGGGGGCATTTTAATGACATTATACACTAAATATAACAAAATAATCATACTTTATACTGTTGGTCTTCAACATTACTTGTGCGCTGTAAACCAAATTACCTTTATGGCTGGCCAGGTGGTTAGGGCGCTGACTCGTAATCTTAGGGTCGCGGGTTCGAATCCCCGTCACACCAAATATGCTCGCCCTTTCAGCCGAGGGGGTGTTATTATGTGACGATCAATCCCACTATTCG
>NW_013745737.1:0-2439 GCF_000517525.1 Limulus polyphemus
CTTATTTTAGACAGCAGTGAAATACATATTTATCTAATTCTGATTTGCAATAAATGCATTCAATAACGTGAGACTGAGCCACAAAACATTACCAGCCCACAATATACAGTAGCTACTTTCGTAATGATTTATATAACATATCTATCGCCCTCCCATGGATCAGAGGTAAGATTCAGGGCTTATAATGCTAAAAATCAGGGTTCACTCACTGTAGTTTTGTATTAAAAACTAACGAAACAAAAGTTTCAATACACCTACATTCCGAAATTTGAAAAGTGAGTCCTAATCAGAATAAGAATACGTGTGACATCTAACAAGTGTTTACACACAAAGAAGTATCCAACGTCATGAACATCGGTCTTAGACGTTACGGATAATTCTAAAAACAGAAACACTCCTACTGAAGGCCTAAGCAGAAGAAGACTTTGCACTCATCATTGTTGGAGAGTGTTCGATTACCGAAGTGTAAAGTTTCTGATATGAAATAAGCGGCTGATCTGAGTTTGTGTGAAAGTAACGAGTGGGTGTTTCCTACACTGTACTAGAATATCTTGTTTTCGTTTTTTCACAATCCCAAATGCAGAATCAGACTCAAATCCATACAATGTGGGATTAATGTATTAAAATCCATAATATTGCAGTACGTGAACTAATAAATATAGATATTAGGGTTAGAAGTGGAATCTTCTAACTGGCATCAGAACAAGAAGATAAATGTCCACTTTTAGCCTCGGTTTCGTTATATATTCCTTACTTCAGTATCGCCTTCCCCCACCCAGTGGCACAGCGGTATGTCTGCGGATTTACAACGCTAGAATCCGGGTTTCGATACCCGTGGTGGGCAGAGCACAGATAGCCCGTTGTGTAGCTTTGTGCTTAATTACAAACAAAAACAACAACTAAGTAATCGGCCCCCAAGTGGCACAGTGGTATGTCTGCGGATTTACAACGCTAGAATCCGGGTTTCGATACCCGTGGTGGGCAGAGCACAGATAGCCCGTTGTGTAGCTTTGTGCTTAATTACAAACAAAACAACAAAAAACATACTTCAGTGCCAGTCGATACAGAACACATTTTCCTCAAAATTAAATTCTTAAGACTCGTGTTTTCCTGAAGTTTTAAAGCTTCTGTTTCATTATTCTGGTACGTTAAGATTGAAGAGTTTTAGCACTGAGTAACAGGTCGGGCGTGTCCTAATGGTTAGCGTGCTTTGACGATGACTCGCGTCCCGTTGCCATAAAACGTGCTCCGAACTTTTTGAATGTGGATGCACTATAAGTTTGTTTGTTTGTTGAATTTCGCGCAAAGCTAGACGAGGGCTATCTGCGCTAGCCGTCCCTAATTTAGCAGTGTAAGACTAGAGGGAAGGTAGCTAGGCATCACCACCCACCGCCAACTCTTGGGCTACTCTTTTTATCAACGAATCGTGGGAATGACCGTCACATTATAACGCCCCCACGGCTGAAAGGGCGAGCATGTTTGGTGTGACGGGGATTCGAACTCGCGGCCCGCAAATTGCAAGTCGAGCGCCCTAACCTCTTGGCCAGGATGCACTATAAGACTGACTGACAACTCCTACTATTCGGTCAGACAAGAGTTGACGGTGGGTGCTGTTGACTATCTGCCTTTCTTCTAGTCTATCAATTCAACATTAGGGATAACTAAGATAGTTCTTAGGTTACTTTGCTTGAAAATTCTAAAGAACAATCTAAAGTTTAACACTCCAAAACATCCATTTTAACTAGAGTTGGAACAATCTAAAGTTTAACGCCTCAAAACATCCATTTTAACTAGAGTTGGAAGGAATCTAAAGTTTAACACTCCAAAACATCCATTTTAACTAGAGTTGGAATAATCTAAAGTTTAGCGCTCCAAAACATCCATTTTAACTAGAGTTGGTTTAGTTAACATTTCTAAAATTGTATCTAACACGTTTGTGTCTGCTATTGAAGGCCATAAATTATATGAAACGAAGACTCAATTGAGTTGTTTGGAGCAAGAGGAAGATTTTTATGGTGGTCGACTTTTTAATAAAATTAGTAACACTGACGCTTTATTGGTGAAAATGTTTACATTTAAATCAGACAGATTGTTTAATTAAAGAAGATAGTTCAAAATCTTTGAGTTTATTGTCACAAATACTTAAATTACATCCGTTGTACAATTTCACTGTCGTTATATTCTTTGTTCCAGGATAAAAAATAAACCTGCAATCACTCGTGACCATTAAGTAACTAATTAAGAATCTGTTTGTTTACCTTTTAGCCAACATTAAAAGATACATTTTCCACTTTCGTACTGTTCTTTTTTCTCTCGAAGTACTGGGGGGAAACGGGGATATTCGAAAACTTCGAGAATATTCGAAACTTGTCCAGAATTAGCTCTTCAACCTTCCAGAGAGCCAAAGTTTCTGAGGACAGGATTTGATTAATTTGGCGC
>NW_013745738.1:0-1305 GCF_000517525.1 Limulus polyphemus
TAGGAGGTCCTCCTAGGTAATTTTAATATTTATTTTGTTTCCATAGGAGGTTCTCCTAGGTAACTGTAATATTTATTTTGTTTCTTAGGAGGTCCTCCTAGGTAATTTTAATATTTATTTTGTTTCCATAGGAGGTTCTCCTAGGTAATTGTAATACTTATTTTGTTTCTATAGGAGGTCCTTCTAGGTAACTGTAATATTTATTTTGTTTCTATAGGAGGTCCTCCTAGGTAATTTTAACATTTATTTTGTTTCTATAGGAGGTTCTCCTAGGTAATTGTAATATTTATTTTGTTTCCATAGGAGTTCTTCCTAGGTAACTGTAATATTTATTTTGTTTCCATAGGAGGTCCTCCTAGGTAACTGTAATATTTTTTTTTCTATAGGAGGCCCTCCTAGGTAAGTGTAATATTTATTTTGTTTCCATAGGAGGTCCTCCTAGGTAACTGTAATATTTATTTTGTTTCTATAGGAGGCCCTCCTAGGTAATTGTAATATTTATTTTATTTGTATTCTCACGCATTTTAAGTATTTCTTCTACATATTATTCGTTCTCATTGAACTAAAAGTTTCAAACTATCTAGTTTAATCATCATTGCCCTCTGAAGTTTGGTTGCAATAAAGTAACAATTTAAAATATGTTTAGCTTTAAAAAACTGTATTACATTATCCATACTTTATGAAAAAAAGGTTATAAAAAGGCTAGTCTGTTAACAACTCTTAAAGCAGTTACCTACAATCAGCTAGTGTATGTCAGTTATCCACATTCAGCTGGTGTGTGTGTCAGTTACCTACAATCAGCTAGTGTGTGTCAGTTATCCACATTCAGCTGGTGTGTGTGTCAGTTACCTACAATCAGCTAGTGTGTGTCAGTTACCTACAATCAGCCGGTGTGTGTCAGTTGCCTACAATCAGCTGGTGTGTGTGTGTGTGTCAGTTACCCACAATCAGCTGGTGTGTGTGTGTGTGTCAGTTACCTACAATCAGCTGGTGTGTGTTCGGAATGTGTATATCTGGTAATTATTACACTGATTCGGAATGTGGAAATCTGGTAATTATTACACTGATTCGGAATGTGTATATCTGGTAATTATTACACTGATTCGGAATGTGGAAATCTGGTAATATTTACACTGATTCGGAATGTGTATATCAGGTAATATTTACATTGATTCGGAATGTGTATATCTGATAATAGTTACACTGATTCGGAATGTGTATATCTGGTAATATTTACACTGATTCAGAATGTGTATATCTGGTAATTATTACACTGATTCGGAATGTGTATATCTGGTAATATTT
>NW_013745739.1:0-2739 GCF_000517525.1 Limulus polyphemus
AACCACTGCTGTAATTTCTCTTCTCGTTCTTCTTGTTTCTTTTCTTTTTCCTCCAACAACTGCTGTAATCTCTCTTCTTGTTTAATTTCTCGTTCTTCTTGTTTCTTTTGCTGTTCGTGTATCGCTGCCATCAAGTCTGCTAGGCTGTAGTTTGATTTGCCGCTTCTCGTTTCCATTTTTTTTCTGTCCCACTCTCTGACACCAATTTGTTACGTCTCCGTTTGTTAATTAACTTTCCGTAACTTCGTTCCGACGAAACTTTAGCGACACAAGTCCTTACTTAATAAAACTGGTTTATTCTTTCTGAATATAACTTCACGATACACTTATTTTCAACAGTCACTCTTTTACAAACGTTTTAACAACGAACGTTAACTTCAACGATACGTCTCTCTCTCTGACTGCAGTTCAATTACTCATTACCTATACACACACTATTGTCCCGTCACGTTGTCACCCTCTTTTATATACCAGACTACCCTATATCTAGTGAATACTAGAGCATTCGCCAAGGTACAGGATAGTTCTAGAAAATAGGTGACGCCACACCAGTCACGTGACCTCGATGACGCAACAATACTATAAGGTACAAAGTATTTTCTATTGATACAATTACAAACATTTAAATTGAGTAGGTGCACATGTATTTATCCATGTACATGCACTCACTTTCTCTCATTTAACGTAATGCATACGTTTATTGCAAACTCTCAAATCTAGTATGTCATATTACTGATCATTAATTTCTCAAAGAGTAATTAAACCATAGTAAAATGTCGTGAAAGAAGGTCTATCTACAAAAAGTATCTGAGTTATGTTGTCTTTGTAACCATGAATAGCCATTCATCATACTTAAACAATATTAATAAACTACAACCTTTATCTTTATACAATGTCTGAAATCATTATAAGTCGCTTGGGCGAAGGTTCACTTCGTAGATCTTGTCATTACTAATGTTCTTACTAGATCACGTGTAATCCGGCTACCATAGGAGCAAATACCAGCTGTGTGTTGTTTGTTATACGTGAAATATGATAAAACAGTGACGATTTACTGAGTTGTTCTGTGGGAAATCCTTTTCACTATCGCTAGTAATCTTCCAGAAGAACATTTCTTAGCATTCTTCTCTATCTTACTATGCAATAGGCCTTTTTAAGTTTGTAAAGGAAATAAACTAATTTCTTACAATTTACGTGGACTGGACCTTGAATTATTTTCATCAAGTAATTTAAAAGAGCCCTGCAACGAAAGAATAATATTGTTACGTCTCTGTTTGTTAGTTAATTTTCCGTAAAAATTCTTTCCGAAGAAACTTTCCCGATACAAGTTCTTTCTTAAATAAAACTGGTTTATTCTTCCTGAATACAACTTTGCGATACACTTAATTTCAACAGTCGCGCTATAACAAACGTTATAATTCACAACGAACGTCTCACGTGCTCGATTCAACAATACTCTGTCCGCAGTTCAATTACACATCACATTACCTTGCCGTAAGTTCTTAACGGTTTATATATATAAGACTACTGCATATCTAGTAGGAAGGGACGTAAACGTTCGAGAAGATGACGTGTTACTAACGTCAAGTGACCTCCGCTGCCGTAACACTGCCCCTTCCTTAGTATTGTTCGTCCCGAACAATAGCCACTTACATTAAACCAATAAACAATAACTTAATTAAATGTACAGAATTTACAAACACAAAATTACAATTCAACAAAGTCTCTTAATTTTACGGGACGTATTTTCTTCTGTACTGGTCTCCATCTCGTTGGCTTCTGCTTCATGTGGGGTTCATCTGCTTCATCAGGAAACGTCCTATCATTGGTAACAGTCACATCAGTGGTAGTAACTTCATCAAAAGCTTCACCGTTTCCCTTCTCAAAACTGAGTAGAGTTTCTTCTTTGACAGTGGCACGTCTTCAGCAGCATCATTTGTTCTGTTGTTCACGTCGTTCCAACTGAAATGTCCTGGACCGTGATAAAGCCAAAGCCTGTTGGCATGCACCACCTTTGGCTTACCTCGCCGACCACATTTTATCTGGAAAGTCACGTCTGAGAGACGATCCACTATGTCAAATGGGCCTTCCCATGGAGAAGACAACTTAGGAGACTTCCCTTTGGTCTTCCTGGGATTATACAACCACACCTTGTCTCCTGGTACAAAGCTGACTTCAGTAGATCTCTTATCAAAAGATAACTTCATCAAATCAGCAGACGTTTTCAAGTTTGAACACACTTGATGGTGAATATCATTCATCCTTTCCAATAACACTTTCACAAACTCTGACACATTCTCAGGCAACTCTTCATAAGGTGGGCATCCCTTATGCTTGGGTCCCCTTTTAGCACAACATGTACTGCATGTCCTGCACCATTCTTCCACATCTTGCCTCATACCTACCCAGTAAAATCTTTGTCGTAGGTGACTCAATGTCTTCTTAATTCCGAGATGTCCTCCTGTAACTTCCTCGGTATAACTGTTTGCCAAGTCGTCACTTTCCCATCTCCAGACAAGAATACCATCTTCAAGCTTCAACTGGTCCCATTGTGCCCAATAGTTCTTTGTCACAGGGCTTAGAAAAGACACTTTTTCCCAAGCTGGGTGCAAAACACTTACTTTTAGAAAATCAATTATTGGCTTCAAATCTTGATACTTCTCCTGCTCTGCTTTAATGTCTATACCTGGTTCCACTTCACCATCATCAACTTCTTCAGTCACTTTGACTTCACCTTGA
>NW_013745740.1:0-1753 GCF_000517525.1 Limulus polyphemus
GGACGGATATTTTCAAAATTTTATATGAACGTTCGTTGCATACTTGCTTATTTACAAGTAAAATTCTAGCTTCGTATTAACATTTATTCGACTTTTGTGGATCGTTTTCTTACTACTTAATTGGCTTTCTGAAAGAGTATATGTACTGCAGTGAAGCTTCTTGATTCTTCTGTGTTATCGATTACATGCTACCACAGGATACTAAATCGATGGATCATAACCAAATTCGGTATGTATATTAACTAGTTCGTTCCACAGTATCATTCGAAGTTTCACCTTCCTACTATTCGTATTAAGGGAGTTATGGGAGGTTTTGCGTTTTGTACCAGTACTTCGTCACATTTAGACGAATCTTCTTAAAATATTTTATTCAAGGTTCATAGGAACTTTTCACATTTACTTACAAAATTCAAACTTTCTAGTATTAGTTATACGATTTTCGTGGTCGTTTTTTGTTACTCTTTTATTGGCTTCCCTGAAAGCGTATGTGTACTGCAGTGAAGCTTTTGGTTACTGATTGTTTCTCGATTTCCATTTACCAGAGAGTCTTGAATTTATGGTTCTTTACCAAATTAGGTTTGTAGGTACACTCTATCGTTGCACAGTTATATTTAGAGTTTCAACCTCCTACGGTTCATTTTAAGGGAGTTATGGAGGGTTTTGCTTTTGGTATGTTATACGCAGAGTTTCACACTCCTACCGTTCATTTTAAGGGAGTTATGAAAGGTTTTGCGTTTTGTACCAGTATATCCTTCCATTTGGACGGTTATATTCAAAATTTTATATGAACGTTCGTTGCATACTTGCGTATTTACAAATAAAATTCTAGCTTCGTATTATCATTTTTGCGACTTTTGTGGTCCTTATCTTACTACTTTATTGGCTTTCTGAAAGAGTATGTATACTACAGTGGAACTTTTTGATTCTGCTCTGTTATCGATTATTTCCTACCACAGGTTACTAAATCGATGGATCTTAACCAAATTCGGTATGTATATTAATTATTTCGCTCCACAGTATCAGGCGAAGTTTCACCTTCCTACTATCCGTACTAAGGGAGTTATGGAAGGTTTAGCGTTTTGTACCAGTACTTCGTCACATTTAGACGAATCTTCTTAAAATTTTTTATGCAAGCTTCTTGGGAAATTTCACATTTATTTACAAAATTCAAAATTTCTAGTATTAGTTTTACGATTTTCGTGGTCGTTTTTTGTTACTCCTTTATTGGTTTCCCTTAAAGCGTATGTAAACTGCAGTAAAGCTTTTGGTTACTGATTGTTTCTCGATTTTTGTTACAAATGAGTCTTGAATTGATGGTTCTTTACCAAATTAGGTATGTAGAAACGCTCTATCGTAGAACATTTATATGCAGAATATCACCCTTCTGCTATTCTATTTAATGGAGTAATGGAAGGTTTTGCGTTTTGAACCACTACTTCACTCTACTTGGACGGATATTTTAAAATTTTAAATGAACGTTCGTTGCATACTTGCGTATTTACAAATAAAATTCTAGCTTCGTATTATCATTTTTGCGACTTTTGTGGTCCTTATCTTACTACTTTATTGGCTTTCTGAAAGAGTATGTATACTACAGTGAAGCTTTTTGATTCTGCTCTGTTATCGATTATTTCTTACCACAGGTTACTAAATCGATAGATCTTAACCAAATTCGGTATGTATATTAACTAGTTCGTTCCACAGTATCATTCGAAGTTTCACCTTCGTATTAAGGGAGTCATGGGAGGTTTTG
>NW_013745741.1:0-4891 GCF_000517525.1 Limulus polyphemus
GATGAAACAATAACCTTTCAAATTACACTATGAGAAAATGTGTCACATGAGTCACACTAGTGAAAATTCAGGATTTTGAGAAATATTTCCTTGTAGAATTAATAACTTAAATTTGTATACTATTAAAATATAGATTATTAGTTAAGATTTTATGCTATTCTTATGAAATTTTGAGTGTAAGACACTAAATCCTTGTGTCACGTGCAGTAAAGTGTATCTGGAACGATAAGATAAATTTGAAATTGGCGCACAGTTTTCCTTACTGTGTACATGTCACTATCTTTCGTATTGTTGTCTGCATGATTGACTACAGTCAGTTCTTACGTAAATATGTTATAGTCAGAGAGACAGTTAGGTTGTATTTAGGGTTTACTTTTATATTTTAGTTAATTATGTATTATATGTGTTTTAAAAATCATATTTGAACAATTTAATGATTTTTATAAGTTCAACTTGTCATCAACTTTATTCTCGTATATATATACATATTTATTTATTCTCGCTAAGAGCTGTTGAATATTAAAAGTTATATAACATTATCACTTCTTAGGTGTTATTAAACAGCCTCCACTTTCTGTGTAATATTTACATACTAAAGGATCATATTGTTTGTTCATCTGTCACTGTTCTGATAAAGATTACTTTGAACCATCTTCAATAATATTAAAATAAATGAATGGTCATTTCATATCTCACGAAAAGCAAATTAATATAGTAGAATGTTATATGATAATATTTGACTGAATAACTGAAACATTCTCTGATGTCTTCCTGTAAGATGGTAGAGTAATGTACATTGGAGTATAGATATGTTTGTTTTGTTAAAACTGGTCTCAGGGTGTTTACTTCTTGATCAGTCCTTTAGGTGAAATGTTGAGATAAAAATAATTGCTGGATTGTGTCTTTCTGTTTATTAAACATCTTTATGTAATATTATTTCATATCATTTACATAGATATTGTCCAGATATTTATTTATTATGTACATACTTCATTTCTGTAAATTTATTGTCTGGGTGTATTATTGTTATTATTCATACATCTGAATGATTAAGTAAATGCCAGCATTCTGCACCGGTCTTGTTTGAGGTAAAGCAACAGTGGTATATATTTTCAAATGTTTCAGCAGCTGATACACACATTTCTATAAAAGAATTGAAAGTAAGCGTTTCGAAAGTGTATAACTTACTCTACTAATAACCAGTGGTGTAGTGCTAAATAATGTAGTGAGGGAACGTGTTTTGAAAGTTTTGCTATTATTAGTATTTATTACGTCGCCTATACCTAAAAAAACATATTTCAGAAATGGTTGCTGTAATATTGTAATTGAAACCTACATTTGAAAATGTTACAGTAAATAAATTAATTTTTTCTAACCTTGAACTGTTGAATTCCTGGATAACTTAACACTTCAAATAGGTTAGTTATGGTATGTACCAGCAGAATAAAAGCAACTTCAGTATGGATGACTTGATTCACACCTGACACTCCAACAAGTTCTTGCATTAACACATAAATTAAGGAGACATGGGACAAGCAAGAGTGCATGGAAGACATCACTAAAGTGAGTCTCTATATCACAGACAAACCCTTAGTGGAGGATGATACCACCTATAGTCACACTGACTCAACCAACAAGAGAGAATGAGTCTTATCTAATAATCTATTCAAGAGAGTTAACCCTAATTTTTTATACTATAGATAGTAATGCACTTAACAATTTTTATCTAATTAAATAATGCACCAAAGAATATAAACTAATAACATGCCAAAAGTAGACAAATTCATTTACCTCTCAAAATTTTCATGGCTTTCTAACCATGCAATAAGAGCCGTTACAAATTTATCCAAGCTAGTCGTTAACTTTCTCACCGAAACGAATCTCTTACTGTGAGTGAAATTGACGACATTCTGTTTAGAATACAATAGTATACAATACGTCATATGATAAATGAAAACCTTCAATTTCTATTGGTTATAGGTAATATATAATGAAACGTAAGAGAGAACTATTAACGAATTGTGAAAGAGAGGATGTGACAGGTGGGTGTGGTAGAACATGTCTGATTTTCTATTGGATAGCTCTGTAGCCAAACAAAATTGAAGACTATAAAAATTATGGTTTGTTTGAAGAATAACGATTTTATATAAAGTAATTTACGTTTAATTTCGTACATTTTTGAGGGGAGATGGATAAAATAGAGATGGTGACATGATTGATTCAGTTTGATAGACATTATTTATATAATATAAATTATAATAAAATACTTTATGTATTAATGAACATAAATGGTGATTTTTTTAACTTAAAGAATTTCTTAAGGTGGTTGAAATATTATTATACATTTGCGTAAAGCCTAAGGGAGCAAAGAAAACCAATAATAGTATTAAAAATTACACTAAGCCTAATGCTATTGACTTATGACAAATATAATTATAAAAATTAGTTTCAGTTACTGAAGTGATTCATAATGAGTGTCGGTGTATATTGATCCATGAGTGTTCAACATATCCATTACAACGACGCACTTCACTCAATACCAGAGATCATTAGTGCAGCTGTGATACAAATAACATAAAGGTTTTATTGGCTCTGGAATGTTCCAGATTTCGACAGTTTTATACGTTATAAAAATAAATTAGTGCAGTGGATTCATGAGTCAGACATTTATTCAGTTTTATTTTTGTTCATGATAACAAACTTGAGAGAAACTTCAAAACGAAACCTAAAACATAGGTGGTTTTTCTCTTTATCATTAGAAATATGTATGTGATATTTATCAATGAATATTTAACCACGAGTTATGTTACGCTCTTTTAATAATAAAGTTTTGAAATAAGGTGTTTTATTGTTATTGTTATATAATTTGATGTCATATATAAAAGAAATGTGTTAGTGAAACAAATCATGAAATGAAAAATAAATCCAAATCTTGAAATACAACAAATTAGAACTCCTTCTATTCCTGGAATAAGAAGAGCTGATTCTGAACTATGAAAGTTACGAACACGTTACACTGACGTTTATATAAACTTTGTTAGGTATAGAGCTGCTCTTTGAAAGTAGGCTGAAATCTAATTTTTGACCTTGTATCCAATGTTCCATTATACCACTTTGATCTTTGTTCTATCAATACAGTACCATTATTTTAGGTTTTCTTCCAAGACATCATCACTACCGTTGTTCTATTATCTATACAGTACAGTCATATTTTCTCCACTTATTGCATCGACATCTTTAATGTTGTTATACAGTACCGACATCTTTGATATTTCTATATCGCAACATCATCTCTGTTTTCCTTGTGTGAAGGTGTTGTAAATTCTTCAGTCGTTGGATATGTGTTTTGGATTATTTTTGAATGTATAATTCCAAGTCCATTCCACGTAACGATTAGGTTGGTTGTTTTTATTATCTTTTGCTTCTTTCTTTCCACAGTGTTTACATTATTTATTCACATACGGTCTACGAGATAAATCATCAGCATTTCCAAGGTTCCGTTCTGGTTGATGTGCAATTTTAGTTAAACTCTTTAAAGTTTAAGGAAAAGTCTTGCTAACTAGCTTTATGAAACGTGAAAATTTGGAAACCAAATAAATGCTGCATTATCTGGCCGAAATGTGAACTTTTGTCCATATAGATAATACTGGTAAAGACTTATGTCTCGTAAAACATTTAGTTGATTTTTCCAAGGTATACAACAACTCATTTCTGTCGCATTCATTGCCGTGCAATAGTAGACAATCATGTTATTGAGGTATGATGTTATTCTTGTGATAATAATGTTATCTAGTATTTCTCCACTTTATTAATGCTTGTTCACAATCAGCAGTCCAACAAAACGTATTTGCTTTTTGATATAATTTATGTAGTTGATGACCTATGACACAGAATGATTTTAGACAACGACTTTCGAGCCAAGTCTGTATGGGACATTGTAACTGGAGAGAGTATATAGGTAATACTTCAACATCAGAGAACAGCAGGTGTACTCACAATTCAGGCAAAATGTAAGATGTCTGATGTCAAAACCTCACATAAAAACAGCTTACAACCTCACATACAAGACTCATATGACCAGAACTGTAGAGATATTCTTGCTGATTAATGCCAGATATTACGTGACTACTTCATATCAAGATATCTTCTCCGACTGACCTTATGACTTAGGCCGAACAAATAAAATATCTCATAAGATTGATACTGGAGATGTAGCCCAAGCAATTAAAACAGGCGGAGGATTTCAAGAAATTGGAAATCATGAAGAAAGAAGTAGCGATAGAACAAAGTACTAGTTCCTGGTCATACTAATTACTGAGCATGAAGTGTTATACTTGTGAAGAAGAAGAAGAAAGATAAATCCATAAGGTTCTGAACGGACTACCAGAACGTGAATGAAGTCAGCAAGAAGTCAATGATTTATTCTATTGTGAATATTCTACCTGGGACACGTTGTTAGCAGAGAGGGAGTGCCCAAAGATCCATCTGATATTGAAACTATTCATTATTGTCTAACACGAAAAGAACTTGGGTGAGGTAAGAGTATGTCATGGGATATGCTGTTACTATAAAAGCAAGAAACCACAAATCCCGTGGACCCAAGAAATATAGATGGGCCACGTTGGGTCCAAGGGAACTCATTCAACCATTAATACTTCAAGACGTTCGGTCTACCATTAATATTACCAGAGCTATGTTAGCCATATTGTAGAAGATGACTGGTTTTGAATGTAGTTTTAACTTAATCATAATTCATACATAAAACTTTGAATAAAGAGTTGAGTAAATGGTACATATACAGTTCTACTAACGTTATTTCAAATTGTCCGTTACATATTTTACTAAGAACAGAAACTAAAAGAAATAAATGAAGAAAATATTTGAAAAAAAA
>NW_013745742.1:0-1344 GCF_000517525.1 Limulus polyphemus
AACAACATAGGTAAAGTCGTACCAGTAGAATATAGACAACATAGGTAAATTGGTACTAGTAGAATATAACAATATAGGTAAAGTCGTACCAGTAGAATATAACAACATAGGTAAAGTCGTACCAGTAGAATATAACAACATAGGTAAAGTGGTACGAGTAGAATATAACAACATAGGTAAAGTGGTACCAGTAGAATATAACAACTAAGGTGGAAGCTGAGGGCGTTCTTACTGTAATACCAAACGATCTTATCTTTTAAAACACGATTGTTTTGTTTTATATAGAGCATTTAACAAATGTTGTTGTTTTTTTGTGTTTTTTTTTATGTCGCTATTCCGATGACATCGTTATTTCCAAAAAACAGTGTTCATATATCCAGGTTATATCAGAACACTTATATATATATATTCAGTTTCAATTAATTCTTAACCGTTTTGTGTTTCATCTAATAACTATTAGCCAAGTGGTCCAATAAAGAGACCCAGGCTAGAATTTAAGCATCACATTCATATTGGCTCACTATAAATAACATTCCAGTCCGAAAACTCGTGGATTTATGTACTAATTTAGTTTTAGAAAAACGTATATGTTGCAACACTTTAACTTGAAGTTAAGTGTTTTTTTTTTCTTGTTGTTAAAGAACCGACTTTATTGTTAATGTAATTATTCTTGACCAAATGCTGGACTTAATTATGTTTGTCTGTTCTTTGAAATTCGCGAGAGATTATCGGCGCCAGCCATCGCTAATTTAGCAGTGATAGACTAGAGGAAAAGTACCTAGTCAACAGTACCCACCGCCAACTCGCCAACTGTTGGGCTATTATTATTTGACCGAATAGTGGGATTTTACAGTCACTTACGGCGCACCCAAAGACCAAAATTGCGGCGGGCGCTCGTGCGGCAAATGGTCGCAAATCATCAACCAACCCATTGATTAACAGTCTGGGTACACTAATAACTGAGTCACGCCCGGCATACTTAAACTCTCATATCCCTAAAATGTGACTTCAACTTTTATCTATTTTCCATACCACTAGATGGCGCTGTTTTATTCGAGTGAAAAGATTAACCCTGACTCATTTCACGTTCAGATGTGAATTTCTTGATAAAAATCTTTAGTGTTTGTCTAAAGCAAACCATAGACGTAAGGCAGATGATACATTTATATAGTGACTTCTTTCAACCATCATTCTTTCTTTAGTACAAAAAATGTAAAGGTATTTAATCTTATTTTTTCGTCCCCATAGATATTGTACATAAATAGTCAATAATACTGTTATTTAATTTTATTGTTGTTCTCGCTTCACGTGATTAGAACATGATTTTAATCTTGTTTCTTCGTC
>NW_013745743.1:0-1756 GCF_000517525.1 Limulus polyphemus
ATACACTTGTTTTTCGGTTTGTTTTTTTTAGTTGCAATGGTGGAAAACATCGGACGGTTTTTTATTTTGTTCTGTGAATCTGGTTTCTATTTTTCTTCCTTTTCTCCGATGTAGAATTCTGGGCAGTTATTGCATGTTGTTTTGTAAATGATGTTGATATTGTGTGATTCTAAATAATATTTGTTTAGTAACAATTTTATTTTTAGAGCCGGATTTTTGATAGAATTTGACGTTGACAGGAATGTTGTGTTTAATGGCTAGTTTTGTCCAAGTGTGGATTATTATTGAGTTGGTTTCAGGAACAAAAGGTAAACTGCAGTGTAATGTTCTGTTGTTAGGTTTGTTAGTATCAATTTTGTTAGTGAGTTGAGTTTTGTTGTGGTGAATGTTGGAGAGTTTTTCAACAATAGCTGGTGGAAAGTTGTTGGTATGAATGAAGAAATGCTTTATGTGGTTGATTTCTTCATTTACGTATTCCGTTGAACAGAATCTTATGGCTTTGTTTATGAGGTTTTTCAGTGAGCGGAATTCCAGAAGATGTAGAGGCCGGTGTGTGTGTGTTTTTACGGTTAATTTTGGTTTTAAACTGTGTGTCTGATCTAATAATGTTGACGTTAAGAAAATATAACTGTTTATTGTCTTCGTGTTGTATGGTAAATTTGATGTTGGGATGAATGGCGTTTATGTGTTCAAAGAATGTTAGTGTGTGATCTCTAGAAGTGAAACCAGCAAAAATGTCATCGACATATCTGTACCAGTATAGTGGAGATGAAGCACAGAATTTATGGCTTGTGTTTCGATCTGGGTCATGAATATATTGGCAAGAACGGGTGAAACAGGATTACCCATACTTAAACCATCTATGTGAAGGAAATGTTCGTTGTTAGAAATGAAGTTGGTTTTAGTTGTTGTAAATTCTAAGAGAGAAGCAAAAAGTGTGTTGGGGATGGGGATTAACTTGTTGGGGTCGTTAATGTAGAGGTTGAGTGCGATATTGCAAACTTCATTGGCGGGGACTTCGGTAAAGGGTGACACGACATCAAAACTAGCCATTAGGGCTTTCGAATTTAGTTGTTCTAGTGTATATTTGAAATTGAAGGCATCTTTAAAAAATGAACCTGCAGATGTTACATATGGTGTGAGAGCCCAGGCTATGTATTTTCCAAGATTGTAGTTGAAGGAATCATAAGTGGACAGTATAGGCCGTAGGGGGCAGTCCTGTTTGTGTGGTTCAGGAATGCCATAGAGTTGTGGTGTGCATGAATCAGTTTTACGTAGATAAAAATAAAGATCGTCAGTAATTAAATTATCTTTTTTCATTTGTAATAAAGTTCTGTTTAGTTGTTTTTCATGTGTGTTTGTTGGGTTATTTGGGATGGCTTTGAATTTCTTTTTATCGGAAAGGACGTCGTTCATTTTGTCGATGTATTCTGAGTTGTTCATGATTACAGTCGTGTTGCCTTTATCAGCTTTTAGAATTATAATGTTAATGTGTTTTTTCAGATTATAAATGAATTTGATCTCGTTACTTATGAGGCTATTTTTCAGTTTACGGGATTGGTTGACTATATTAATAGTCTTGTTCGAGAATTCTTTAAAAAAGTTATTTAAAATACAGTTTTTGAGAACTTCGGAAAACCACAAGTATAGTGTATAGATTTAATTAACGCTGAATATAATTTTAAGAGTAATCTTTATAGTGTGAATTACACAGAATTTGGCACTAGACGTTTAATCTGCACATCATTATATATAT
>NW_013745744.1:0-3073 GCF_000517525.1 Limulus polyphemus
TCGGGTATCTAAATGAGTTGTTTTGGTTGATAGCACGTTGTATTATGCCGTAATCATCTGATGATGACAAAACCTTGTCGAAATGTTGTACATTTGCTGTTATGTTAAACTTATACTAAAGTTTTTCTTCATTATCCATTCAAGCTGTCTCCAAGCATTATTATATGGCATTAATCAATTAAGCTGAAAAAGCATCAGTTTATTTAAAATTATAATGGAAAACCTTAGGCCTGATTACTGGATATTTTTAATAATCAAAAACAGTTATTGTTGGAAATATTAATTTTGATTAGTTGTTAGATAATTGAAATAATTGGAAATAACAGTTTTGATTAGTTTATTATTTCTGTAACATTAATTGATTTAATCATAATTTTGATAATTAGATAGCTGGAATAAACAAAAACATAATCAGATCACTAAGTTGTTTAATGTCATAAAATAATCAATTAATCAAATTTATCACTAAGTTGTTTAATGTCATAAAATGATCAATTAATCAAAATTATCACTAAGTTGTTTAATGTCATAAAATAATCAATTAATCAAATTTATCACTAAGTTGTTTAATGTAATAGAATAATCAATTAATCAAAATTATCACTAAGTTGTTTAATGTCATAAAATAATCAATTAATCAAATTTATCACTAAATTGTTTAATGTCACAAAATAATCAATTAATCAAAATTATCACTAAGTTGTTTAATGTCATAAAATAATCAATTAATCAAAATTATCACTAAATTGTTTAATGTCATAAAATAATCAATTAATCAAAATTGATTACTAAGTTGTTTAATGTCATAAAATAATCAATTAATCAAAATTATCGCTAAGTTGTTTAATTTTGATTAATTGATTATTTTACATGATGCTAATGAATACTCGTAATTAATCAGATAATCAAGTTAATCGTTCAGTCCTATTCAAGGTTTAGAAAGACAGAATATCTGCTTCCACTGCAACTATTTTCATCATCTAGGAGATAAGAAACATTGCATATTTTACCTTCACAATTTTTATTGTGTCAAATTTGATAGAAAATAATGATTTCCATAAAATATAAAAGCTTTTGTAATAGGGTCTCATTCTAACCACATGGTAAAGATCTGGATTTCGAAGCTGGTGAGCTGGGTTCAAACCTGTACAATATCGCAAATTATTCCATACACTTTAGAACTGTGAGTGTATTATAAGTGTGACAGTCAGTCTCTTAGCATGGATTATGTGTGATAAGTTGCAGCTGACTTGTTGCCTTATTTCAGGTCGGTAGTTCAAGATTAGGGTGGGCAACAAATAACTTTAAGAACTTTGTTATGTATACACAAATTATTTTGTAATGTTATTTACTTTTCCCGAGAAACTTAACTGCCTTACAACATTTACATATCATTATTCTTGCATAGAAACATAATTAGTTTGTCCGTTTGCTAAAGTAATATGTTTTGTTTCTATCTTTCCTAAAAGAAAGAACTTTACAGTTTTTCCCCATTTCTTATACTAAAAAAAATTTCTTTTGACCCACAGGAAAGAATATTCCACCCAGGGCAAATGCTGGTGGTGACAAAACCATCCCCCTGCCTTGTGACCTGGTGGTGTTGAATGGAAGTAAGTCATGGGATGACGTGGAAATAATTTCTTACCGTTGGACCAGAGATCCATCATCGCTAGCGGCAGGGGTAAATTGGGTCATTTTATAAACTAAAAATTAGGGCAATATGTTTTATTTTAATTTTTAATTTTTTTTCTTTTTAAAGAAAGAACTAATTAAAAGATAAAGCAGTTTTGAGAAATAAAATTGATTTTAATTCACGAAAGAAACTTATTCCTCTTTAATGGTATTGGGCTTTGAGGCCAAACTTTCTTTTGTAGGCATTGTATCCCTGAAAAGATGGTGGAGAGGCTATTTTGGCTATCAGTGATTGAAAGAAGGGACTTTTAAATCATTATTTCTATTTTAAAGCATGTGTTTGAGTGTCTGTATTCATTATTCGTGTATAAATAAAAGAAATAATCACTCTATTATGCCATTTGTTTTATCTTTTAACAGGACATCATAGAAAACTCTGACCACAGTCCACTCCTAAAATTGATTAACATCCTCCCAGGCCGTTACCTGTTTCATCTAACTGTTAAAGACAAGCAGGGAGCATCCAGTTCTGATTCTGCTTCCTTGATTGTAAAGAACCCGCTAAATATGCTAGATCAAGTCGAACTTGTCTTGAATGCCGATATTAAAAGTTTCACTGCTGAACAAGAGGTTAGGTATAGATTGGGTTTCTGTAAATCTACCAAACTTAGACAGATGTCGTACCTTCTAAAACTATTCCGTCAATAATTTCTGGTATAAAGTTGAGTAGAAAGCAGTTAAACTAGTAAGACATGGGAGAACTTTAGTTAGGATATCAGTTGTATTTTTTTTGTTGGTCTAGGTGTTTTCACTCCATAGCATGCCATGTTGAGTTTGGTAATAACTTATTTTTTCTCATAAATATAATTAAAACCATGCTTTGTTTAGGTGGAATATTACATTTCAAAATGATTTAATTAGCAAATAGAATCATGTTGGCAAAATGGAACAAGGTTGATGAAACGTGTTAGTCATGAAATAATATTAATGTATCAAATGTATTGTATGTTAGTCATGAAATAATATTAATGTATCAAATGTATTGTACGTTAGTCATGAAATAATATTAATGTATCAAATGTATTGTACGTTAGTCATGAAATAATATTAATGTATCAAATGTATTGTATGTTAGTCATGAAATAATATTAATGTATCAAATACACTGTATGTTAGGCATGAAATAATATTAATGTATAGAATGTAGCTTATGTTAGACATGAAATAATATTAATGTATCAAATGTAGCTTATGTTAGACATGAAATAATATTAATGTATAGAATGTAGCATATGTTACGCATGAAATAATATTAATGTATCAAATGTAGTGTATGTTAGTCATGAAATAATATTAATGTATCAAATGTAGCGTATGTTAGGCATGAAATAATATTAATGTATCAAATGTAGCGTATGTTAGTCATGAAATAATATTAATG
>NW_013745745.1:0-2163 GCF_000517525.1 Limulus polyphemus
ACTGTCCATATTTTGATGTCATGATATGTAAATTAAAAATTGTTATTTTACGGTGATAATCTTGTTTTCTTGTGCCCAGTAATGCATAATTTCATTTGATAAACACGTTTAGATTGAATGGTAATTTATAATCAGTCACAAGAACGTCGAATCTGAATCACTTGAAAAAAACACGGGGGTGCTTAACTTTTTTCCAGGTGTATATATTGCGTTTTCTTTATAAAATGTTTTGCACTGTGTACTTGCACCTTTGTTAAAGGGTTTATTTTTGTATCATGTATTCTATTTTAAATGGTTTGCTTTTGTAATATAGTTTATTTTGGTGTTAAGGATTTTTAATTATGTAGCCCATTTTTTGTTTAAGAGTAATATGTTGTATTTTTTTTGTAATGTATATCATTCTTTAAAGATATTTTGTAATTTTTGTCTTTGTTCAAGATTTGTGGCGTGTGTTTTCAGGGTCGAGAAAGAGTTGATTTTATTTGTTTGTTGCTCAGCCCTCTAGTTACATAATGGGCTGTATGTGCTATAACCACCATAAGTATTGAAACCCAAGTTTTAGTATCATGCGCCGTTAGATTTACTACTTAGCTGAGGGGCAAAGAGAAAGAGTTACTGCAATCCAAATTATTTTATTTTCAATGTCAATTGTAGGCTTCAGGAAAAGCCTGAAGTAGGGAAGGTGTAGCATGTGAACATACCATAAATACTCGTATTTATTCTGAATTTATTCTTTGTTCTTTATATGCACAGGTTTAATATAAAACGTGCCCGAGAAAACATTGTTAAAATGATTTTGCTCGTAGCTATCTTTGTTCCTTTGATGTCGACAGCAGTGTCTGTTAACGGCTGTTCTGGTGATATCTTGAAGACACGGCCTCACCTAAGCTGTAATGAGGATGTCTAGCCACGTGATAATCGGAAGTCGTCCTGGGTGAAAGCAAGGTTTATTGTGAACTAAATAATGTTGCATTTACTCAGCTTCGTTTATAAAAGCAGTTCCCAAACTGTGTTACATGGAACTCTGGGGTTCCATATGATATATCAAAAGGTTTCGCGAGAAAACTTTGTGTAGTGTAGTCGGAGTAAAGAAGCAAGCCAGGTACAGGTATGGCTTAAAAGCTCGTCAGCCCATAAATCGTACCACCCTGTATTCCTTTTGTCATTGGGTATTTCATTTATGGCGGAGCCTAATTGATGACTTGCTGTTAGTTAGTCGCTAGTGATGATAGTCGATTGCAATGTTTCAAGGAATCGACAAGCTAGTCTCGAGTTTGTGAATGTTTCGTAACCTTACAAAATTACAGTATTTTCAAGGATTGACACTACTTAGCCATGGATCGGTGGCTAAAAGAAGGAACTTTAATGTCAAACACAAATTCATCTGATATATTCAGCACGGCTGAAGGTGGACCATTGCAACACTTTACTGCTGAAAAATCGGAAAATGGTATTGTTACGCCTCCAGTCGTTAATTAATTTTCCGTAACTTCGTTCCCGCGAAACTTTAGCGACACAAGTCCTTTGTTAATAAAACTGGTTTATTCTTTCTGAATATAATTTTACTGATACACTTATTTTCAACAGTCGCTCTATAACAACGAACTTTAACTTCAACAATTACTCACTACCTACACACATTGTCACGTCACGCCGTGACCATCTTATATATACCAGGCCATCCCCAATCTAGCAATTGCTAGAGCACTCCCGAAGGAACAGGATAGTTCTAGAAAACGGGTGGCATTGATACTAGTCACGTGATCTCGCTGACGCAACACTGCCCCTCCTTAGTATTGTTCGTCCCGAACAATAGCCACTTACATAAACCAATAACAATTAACAATAACTTAATTAAAATGTACAGAATTACAAACACAAAATTACAATTCAACAAAGTCGCTTAACTTTACAGGACGTATCTTTTTCTGTACTGGTCTCCGTCTCGTTGGCTTCTGCTTCATATGGGGTTCATCTGCTTCATCAGGAAATGTCCTATCGTCGATAACAGTCACATCAGTGGTAGTAACTTCATCAAGAGCTTCACCGTTTTCCTTCTCAAAACTGAGTAGAGTTTCTTCTTTGACAGTGGCTTCTTCATATGGCACGTCTTCAGCAGCGTCATTTGTTCTGTTTTCCACTTCGTCCCAACTGAAATGTCCT
>NW_013745746.1:0-1752 GCF_000517525.1 Limulus polyphemus
CGGCATGAAATGCTGATACCCAGAGAGGTTGTTGGAGAGCAAGAACATATGAGGAGCCAGTGTAAGAATAATACCACCTATAAGTCAGCTTAGGAGAAACCAGTAGTGGCTGGTGCTGAGGGATGCCCACCAACCCCCATCGTGAAAGTCCCAACAGCTAAGTGTAAAATGGCAAGCACATATACTGTCTACGTGACAGGAAAGCTGGATGGCTAAAGGTGTCATATATTCTGCATCTCAACAAACCCTTGTGAGTATCAAGGTGCTGGATTACAAAGGAGTACCAGAAGCTGTACAGAAGCTCTGTGAAGTGACAGGACATTATGCAAAGTTGTGGGGACCAGTTGTGTAACTATCGAGCTCAGGGGCATAAAGAATAGACAGAAAGTATACTTGGCTGACATTGAAGACCAATACATATTAGGATTGAACTACTTGCTACCGAGGAAGTGTGTAGTTAACTTCGATAAAATGACATTTGGGTACAACAAAGGCCAAATTCTGGTAAGTGTTAAAAGAGAGGTTGAACTAACCAGGTGTCATCAAGCTGAAGTCAAAGTGACTGAAGGAGTTGATGATGGTGAAGTGGAACCAGGTATAGATATTAAATCAGAGCAGGAGAAAGACCAAGATTTGAAACCAATAATTGATTTTCTAAAAGCAAGTGTTTTGCGCCCTGCTTAGGAGAAGGTGTCTAGCTTAAGCTCTGTGACAAAGAACTATTGGGCACATTGGGACCAGTTGAAACTTGAAGATGGTGTTCTTGTCCGGAAATGGGAAACTGCAGATAAGAAAGTGACGACCTGGCAAACAGTTATACCGAGAAAGTTACGGGAGGTTGTGCTGCGTCAATCCCATGATACTTTAACAGGAAGACATCTCGGAGTTAAGAAGACATTGATTCACCTACGACAGAGATTTTACTAGATAGGTGTGAGGCAAGATGAGGAAGAATCGTGCTGGACCTGCAGTACATGTTGTGCTGAAAGGAGACTCAAGCATAAGGGACGTGCTCCAATGAAGTTATATCAAGTTGGCGCACCAATGGAAAGAGTAGCCGTTGACATTACTGGTACTTTGCCCCAAACTCGTGCTGAAAACAAGTACATTTGTGTTGTGATGGATTATTTCACCAAGAGGCCTGAGGCGTATGCAATACCAAATTAGAAAGCTACAACTGTAGCTTCGGCTATTTGTGACTTCTTCAGATTTGGTATGCCATATGAACTGCATTCAGATCAAGGCTGTAACTTTGAATCAGCCGTGTTCCATGAATGTTGCAAGTTGTTTGGCATACGAAAGACCAGAACAACGCCACTCCACCCACAGTCTGATGGGATGGGGGAAAAATACAACTGGACACTGGGACCGGAATTGGCAAAGTTGTGTTATAGCTACCAAGATGACTGGGATGTCTTACTCCCTCCACTGTTGCTAGCCTATAGAACAGCAGAGCATGAAGTCACTGGATACACTCCAGCAAAGTTGATGTTTGGTCGGGAACTTCGGTTGCCAGTGGAGCTGTTAACAGGACGCCCACCTTATGAAGTGTTGCCTGAAAATGTGTCATAGTTTATGAAAGTGTTATCTGAAAGGATGATGATATTCACCATCAAGTGCATTCAAACTTGAAAACGTCTGATGATAGCATGAAGCTATATTATGATAAGAGATCCACTGAAGTCAGCTTTGTACCAGGAGACAAAGTGTGGTTGTTTGATCCCAGGATGACCAAAGGGAAGTCTCCTAAGT
>NW_013745747.1:0-1750 GCF_000517525.1 Limulus polyphemus
GAAGACTGGATACTTTACGTAAAAAGTAGGAAGACTGGGTACTGTGCATAGAAAGTAGGAAGACTGGGTACTGTACGTAGAAAGTGGGAAGACTGAGTACTGTACGTAGAAAGTAGGAAGACTGGGTACTGTACGTAGAAAGTAGGAAGACTGGGTGCTGTACGTAGAATGTAGGAAGACTGGGTACTGTACGTAGAAAGTAGGAAGACTGGGTACTGCATATAGAAAGTAGGAAGAATTATTACATCTTTCAGAAAGGTCTGTGCATCTTCTTCTCATTACTCTTTGCATTATTTTTCTACTGCTCTATACATATTGTTGCGTATATGCTTGTTTGTTAATTTCCCGTCCTTTCTTGATTAAAACTACTTTATTCTTTCTTGATACATCTTTTAGTAATACACAGAATTTCCACAGTCACTTCAACTTAACTACTTTTATAAACACACGCTATAATTCACAGCAATTCACACACTTTACTTACGGTGCCTACTGTTCGCTTGATTCAATTATCTCTATGTCCAATCTATCTTCATATGCTCTTATATACTAAAAAAGAGGGCGTCTAGTAAATACTGGGATATTCGTGAAATTCCCCGATATGTCATGATCCTTCTAGAAACTCCAGTGCGCATGCTTCCAACGTCGCGTGACTTCCGCTGTCGTAACAATATTTTTTTCTTTGTTATGTCCTTCTCATCACCCATACTCTTAACATCATTTTTCCCACTGCTCTATACATTTATTTCCATCCTTGTGCGTCTTTTTTTAATATTGCTCTTTGGTATAATACTCTATGTATCGCTTTCCTATTGCTCTCATATTCACAGCTGTGTAGCCTTATTTTTCAGTACTCTATGTTGTTGTTGTTTTCGAATGTCGTGGTCGTCTATATATATATATATTTTTCTTGCTGGTCTGTGTGATTTACCCACACACACCAAGTGCAGATTTCAAACACATCTATGAACACATCACGACATTTGGTGGAGCATAGTGTCTGATTTCAACTTAATTTTTGTTTTACATGTCAAAAATTTTAATGGCAATGTTGCTTGAGCGAGGTCATGTGATTAATGTCACGCCACTTCTCTCGAACCTTCGGGAATAGTCGGGAGATTACTAGATATAGGGTAGTCTGGTATATATATAAGAGGGTTACAACAGGACGAATTAATGTGTGTAGGTAGTGAGTAATTGTTTTGCAGTCAGAGAGAGACGTATTATTGTTATAGCGTTTATTTTAGCGCGATTGTTGAAATTAAGTGTATCGTAAAGTTATATTCAGAAAGAATAAACCAGTTTTATTAAGTAAGGACTTGTGTCGCTAAAGTTTCGGCAGAACGAAGTTACGGAAAATTAATTAACAAACGGAGACGTAACAAATTGGTGTCAGAAGTGGAACGGAAAAAAAATGGAAACGAGAGGCGGAAAATCAAACTACAGCAGTTGTTGGAGGAGAAAGAAAATAAACAAGAAGAAAGATTACAGCAGTGGCAAGAAAATCTACAACAATGGCAGCTCGAACAGCAAAATAAACAAGAGAGATTACAGCAGTGGTTGGAGGAGAAAGAAAATAAACAAGAAGAGAGATTACAGCAGTTGTTGGAGGAGAAAGAAAATAAACAAGAAGAGAGATTACAGCAGTTGTTGGAGGAAAAAGAAAAGAAACAAGAAGAGAGATTACAGCAGTTGTTGGAGGAAAAAGAAAAGAAACAAGAAGAGCAAACTACAGCAGTGGCAACTGGAA
>NW_013745748.1:0-4122 GCF_000517525.1 Limulus polyphemus
GAACGTACTGACATGTAGATTCTATGGAATGATATCACTAATGTCACATATGTGAGGATATTTTAGGGATTACACAAAGACAATTTGAGATTTTTGAGATGAAGAAAAGTATTTTTAATTTTAACATGGAATTTACTTTACACAAAGACTATTCAAAACAAATACTCAATATATTCCTGGACAAATCTTTATTTTATTTTATTAAAAATACTTCACTAAAAAAAATGATTTTTTGTATGCTAAATTTTGTGAAGATATACACACTATATTGAAAGTTAGAAGTATTAAATCTTTAAAGACTTTAAACAAGTACAATGAAGTCACGTGGTTGGTCAAATTGACCGAGCTCATGTTGAGAGAGTTAAAATTAAAAATACTTTTCCTCATTTCAAAAATCTCAAATTTTTATAATTTATAATTATACATAAAGAACAAAGATGAAAAACAAGAAATACAATACTTAACCAATCTTCTTTTTTCTTGCCATCGATTGTTGAAGACAGTTAACCCTAATTATTATATTCTGATGATAGTAATGCACTTAATAATTATCAATTAATTAAATAATGCACCAAACAATATAGTCTAATAACATGCAAAAAGTAGACAAATTCCCTTAACTCTCAAAATTTTTCTGGCTTTCTAACTGTGTGACAAGAGCCATTACAAATTCATCCAAGCTAGTTGTTAACTTTCTCATGGCCACGATGTTGATACTCTGAGTGAAATTGACATCCAACTGTTGAGAACACAATGTTATACAATATGTCATTTGATATAGATGAAAACCTTGACTTTCTATTGGTTATAGGTAATATATATAATGAAACGTAAGAGAGAACTATCAACAAATCCTGAAAGAGAGGGTGTGGCAGGAGGGGTTTGATTTTCTATTTGATAGCTCTGTAAGCAAACAAAATTGAAGACTACAAAAAAATCAACATTGGAGCAATGATGATTTTATAGAGAGTAATTTATTTTTAACTTTGTACATTTCCAAGGGATGGTGGGTAAAACAGAGGAGACATGATGCCTAAAACAAATGTCATGTGCACACTATGGGAAATTCAGGATTTTTTAAAATATTGCCTTGTAGAATTAAGAACTTAAAACTTATATGATATTAAGATATGGATTATTAGACAAGATTTTATGCTATTCTAATTGGTATAACATAAACAACATGTAGTTTAATAAAATTTTGAATGTAAGACACTAAAATCTTGTGTCATGTGCAGTAAAGAATACCTGTGGTGATAGGGTTAACTCAGTGGTACTAGCGATAGCTGATGTACTATTACCTTCACTTCCATGAGCAACAAAACCTTGATTAGTTCCTCCAAAACAAGAGTGAATTAAACAGAAGCCTTGGGAAATTCCTTGAAATTTTCTAATTAGCATTTTGTCTTCCAAGTCCCACAGGTGAAGACCCTAAAGTAAGAAAACCAAGACAAAAGTTGACTAGCTATGAGTATTATATATATATACTTTTACTAAAGATTGGCTTGTATTTTTCATGAGAGGTCACCCTACAGTGACAATTAGAAAGTAAATGTCATCAAAACTTAACCTAGACTTTGTTTCTCGCTGCCACAGGTGGAAATGCTAAAAAGAAATACAAAACCATTTGTAAATTAAATGGTCTTCTGAAATGTGTGTAAATACAACTTTGTAACTTGCGCTTTAACACAAATATTTCTTTCACATTAAAATAAATGGTGACTAGATTAATCATATACTTTCATTTAATATAGTTCTGTAAAGCCATTTTTTTTGCAATTTTCGAACTAATTTTTTTATTCTATTTCAAAACATGAGTAAATGATTTAAAACTAAACCAGGGAGTTAACAAATTTAAATGTAATTGTTTTCCTGATCATGGAAATGTAATGAAACCAACTAATCTTTTTGTAATTAGCAGTTATTGGTACTTTCTGTTTACATCATAGAAATATCCAAATATAGATGTCGTATAACCTGTAATCAGCAAACCTTATTTTATAAAGGTACCATTAAATGCCAGATAAGTACCTCTGAAGAGGGCAGCCGAAACATCTCAAATCCTGGTATTCAAAATAGTGTTTTAATTCATGCATTATAAAGTTATTTTCTAGCCTTGTTTTGCAATGTTACAGATAACTTATATACTTGTTATGTATAAACTTGTAGTTAGTAAGTGAATGATGAAACAAGAACACTGGTATTGTAGTTATTATGTATTGGACTATAATTAGTAAAATGGATTATATCTAGAATATAATGCATTTTTTTGGTTTATGCAGAATTCAAGAAGACCATGAAATTAGGTCTTTTACTTGTGATGATACAGGACGGCTAGCCTTGCTGAATGTCGGTGCCCAGGTAAGAAATTTGGTGTAAAGTTATACACCACCAGAGTTTAGTTTGTTAAGGAGACAACTTTGAAGTACCCTTAGCATGTTTTTCATGATACAAACAGTACCTGCATATTGTGATAGCAGTTGAACTAATAGTTGAAGCTTTAATATTGAAATTGTGAACCATTTAAAACTTCGTATTCAATTATTTTGAAGTAGTAATAACTGATGCTAATCACCTTCCAAAATATAATAAATTATATTTATTAACTGATATTTATTTAATAACTGATGCTAATCACCTTCCAAAATATAATAAATTAATCAAAAGGTTCATTAAATACACTACTTTTAACATGATTATGCAATTTAAATTTGATTTTTAATTAAATGTTACTCAGAATAACAACACTCAAATCTCCAACTTTCAGTACAATTTAGTAAAAGGTTTCCAAAAGCCACACCTTTGTTTGATTAACAACAAGATACACTTTAACTCAGTACACACACTGAGTTTTCTTAATATGTGCATCAATAAACAGTTATACCATTTAATGAACTATGGTAAAAACATGTATGAAATACCAATAAATGAAAAAAAACACACAACAATGTATGGACCAATGTATTAAAATAAATGGGTTACTTACAGCACAAAAATGGCTTGTATAACATTACAAAAAGTATCTTGATGATATAAACAAAGATATCTCGTATT
Organism: Limulus polyphemus; assembly: GCF_000517525.1. Lineage (NCBI taxonomy): Eukaryota > Metazoa > Arthropoda > Merostomata > Xiphosura > Limulidae > Limulus > Limulus polyphemus. The sequence goes on from NW_013745748.1 coordinate 3,055, forward strand.
TAAACTAACTTACATATTAAAATCTGTGAGTTCATCGAAGTTGTAACCTCTAATTCTATAATGCGTGTCTGAAGCTAACACAGTTTTCCCATCATTACGGTACCATAAGCTCTGCACTCGAACACCTTCCCAGGAGTCCAAGACATTTCCATCTAAATCCTTTATCGTGAAATAAATTGTAAATCATAAAGCTGTGAAATAACTTGGGAAAGCAGTTAAGTACATCTACACAAAGTATCCTGTAAAAACATATCCAACAGTTAGATATTATCATCATGTAAAACATTATCATAAACTTCATGATAAAATTCCAACAAATATGATAAAAAGGGTCTTTAATGTAGAGAGATATAAAAATCACCATCTGTAATTCAAACTTTAATTCATATACAAAACCCTGAGCATTTTAAGACTTAAAGTTATGTCACAACTTATAGCTGTACTGTAAAAATGTCGAACCAATCAGTACATTTTTTCATAATAGCTCAGGATCTATCAGTGAGAATAAGTTGAAAGTATGTTTCCTTGACAAAACTATTCCTTCCATAGTTTGTAGTACGTGCCACTCACAAATCACTGTTTACCAATTCTTATTGTAGTACGTGCTGCTCACACATCACTGTTTACCAATTCTTATTGTAGTATGTGCCATTCACACATATCACTGTTTACCAATTCTTATTGTAGTATGTGCCATTCACACATATCACTGTTTACCAATTCTTATTGTAGTACATGCTGCTCACACATATCACTGTTTACCAATTCTTATTGTAGTACATGCTGCTCACACATCACTGTTTACCAATTCTTATTGTAGTACGAGCCACTCACAAATCACTGTTTACCAATTCTTACTGTAGTACATGCTGCTCACACATCACTGTTTACCAATTCTTATTGTAGTACGAGCCACTCACAAATCACTGTTTACCAATTCTTATTGTAGTACGTGCTGCTCACACATCACTGTTTACCAATTCTTATTGTAGTACGTGCTCCTCACACACATCACTGTTTACCAATTCTTATTGTAGTACATGCTTCTCACACACATCACTGTTTACC
>NW_013745749.1:0-2699 GCF_000517525.1 Limulus polyphemus
AGGTTATAATTAAGAAACTATAGTTTCTCCCAAAAATCTCAAATATTATTTCTGTAATCTCTAAAACTTTCTAAACACTTTTTAAATGTTTGTTTTTAGTAAAACTTTATATTTTTTCTATTATTTTCTCTACCCTAACTCTATGGGGTCTGTAAATTTGACTGACCTTGTATCCACCCTAAAACATTAGGAAACAATTATAAATTATGTCATTCTAGAATGACTACAGATTATAACATGAAAACACAATTGTTTAGTCTAAATAGTTAAATCTCATAAAATTACATTTATATTATTTATTTATTGACCTTCCAGCCATGCCTGGCTAACAATACAGAAGTTACAATGATGCAGCCCACATGCACTCGTAATACCATATTCAATAATGGAAAATGACCTGTCTTGGCTGTGTTTCAGTGGACTAGTATTTTGTAAAATACAGTCACATTTCAATTATCATACATTATATATGTATATACATGAATACTGTTTACAAATACATTTTTAAACTTTATTTTCTTAAAACATAGAACAATAAATAAAGAAGTAGAGCAAATAACTCTCTCTTCTATTTACGCCTTTGTACAAGTTTGTTGCTTGTCGTAGGTTGCTAAGCCTTATGAAATTTCCCACATGGAGGGTGTGAAAAGAAAATGTTTATTTTTAGGTTTTTATATTATTATTTTAAATAACCAAAAAATAAAAAATTACTATATTGATATTATAGAATTCCACTATAATTTATCATATGTAGTAACTAAGAAGCTCCTTTATGTACACTTACTTCAATACATGACATGAATAATGAATCACTAGCTCAGAATGTACCCTATTGGTTTTGTCAGCCATTTTGATGTGTTATTGTGGTAAGATCCTTCTTTTCACACAATATTTCAAACAATAAGTCTTCAGTGAGCTCGAAATTTCATATTTTCGGATCCATATACATTTCCAGAAATGGAAAGAAGTGAACAGGGCCACTGTGTTTGATTCAATACAAGTGATATCTTAGCATGTAGAAAAAAATGAGGTTCTTATATTATATTCTAGTTCCTCCATATTGGTATTTTGAATTTCTAATTCGTTCAAAACTAAAGACTTTCTATCTGGATCACAAACATATAATTCAAACCAGTGCTTCATTCAACATACCATATGACACAAAAAAATCAATGTTTAGCTGTGTTTTTAATATTTACTTTTAAATTAAAAAATTAGCTAACTTATAATACTAAAATTTGAATTATAATCTAAAATTTCATACCAAACTTATTGACATATATCCATAAAATAGTAGTTCAATAAATTTTGAATGCAAGTGAACAAACAAGATGTCTGGTCCTTTGACACACGTCCCGTTGTGATAGGATTATGTAGATGTTTAGGTAGACAAGCATAATGGAAGCTTTAAAATTTAGAAAACCAGATAAATTATGATAGGTACGGAACATTGTTTGTTTTGTGTGTATTATTATTCTGTACTCTTATGGGCATTATCTAATTTAAATATTTGTACCATAAGTCTAAAAGTAGGCTTAAGCCTATTCAGCAGCTGACAGCAAAAAGGACAAGAGGTCAGAGCTGAAGTGAAATATTTCTTCTTTTTGATGTGCATTCTATATTTTATCTTTAATAAATTAACTAAAATATATCAATCACAATCTCGTTAGGTTAGGTTAAGCAAGATAATGAAAAATGATAAAAAGTCTTCATGAAGTATGCTCATGAACAGATTGTAGGTTATGTGTTCAATACAGTAACATAAGCTACACATTTGTCGAGTGATTTACAACTAATGCTGGATTTTTAATTAGACACAAGTGTCAGGGCAATAAAACAATTAAAATTAGGTATAAATAGATATATACTGTTAAGAGTCTTAAGGTATTTGACATAAAGAAACTGTATTTGGTATTTTTTATATGGTGATTACAAGGTTGGTCAACATAATGTAAATAAGATAACACACAAAATATAATTTTACTGAAAAAATCATTTGATATTTATTTACCATATTTTAGAGATTACTCAAATGAAATTTGATAAATTTAAGATGAAGAAAGTATTTAAAATCTTGAGAGAAAATCACTTTACAATTGGAGTAGTTAACACACTAATTCCCTATATTCATGAACAAATGTTCAGTACAGATACGTAATTAAACACCTAAGTTTTTGTGTTTAGAGAATTTCATGAAGATATTGTATAAAAACCCTTATGCTTTTGTATTTTTTATTATGTTTACTATAGGGTTACAAGATCAGTTATACCAATCAAGTCTGTTGGAAAGTGAGCCAGTGTCAAGAAACTTAAGTTTTAGATGATGTCTGTACTTACCACATGTTCTTTCTGACCCTGATTCAATCTCTCTTTGAAATTCAGTTTCTGTTGTCAGGTTCACAACATTATAGAACGAACTATCCTGGGCCCGGCATGGCCAGGTGGTAAGGGCGCTCGACTCGCAATCTGAGGGCCGCGGGTTCGAATCCCTGTCACACCAAACATGCTCGCCTTTTCAGCTGTGGGGGCGTTATAATGTGACGGTCAATCCCACTATTCGTTTATAAAAGAGTAGCCCAAGAGTTGGCGGTGGGTGGTGATGACTAGCTGCCTTCCCTCTAGTCTTACACAGCTAAATTAGGGACGGCTAGCGCAGATAGCTCTCGTGTAGCTTTGCGTGAAATTCAAAACAAACAAAC
>NW_013745750.1:0-8063 GCF_000517525.1 Limulus polyphemus
TTTCATCCAAAAATTTAGCATATTTATTTGATATACTTTAAAATTTCCCATACCTGCAAGTTAGGTAAGGAAAAAAAAGAACCATTTCAGAAATAGTTTTTTTTAAGTTTCCTTTTTTTGACCAATATCATTGGTAAAAAAACCAAACATGATGATATAGACCAGTGGTTCTCAATGTGGGCCATATGGCCTCCCAGGGGGACCATGCCATGTTTCTAAGGGGCCACACATGAATGACAGAAATTTTGGGGACCACAGTAAATTCTGAGTGGGCCACCAAAATTTCACTGCCCGAATTTAAAATTGAATCAAAGGTTCCTTCTCCTCGTATCCCCTACAGCTCAGAAGTCAACTTACCAGATGTGACTTGTACTCAAGTAACAATCAAAATGTTTATCTGGTATCTGTGACTGATTCTCAAGAGCAGCAAAACTATGGTTGTGTGGCACGCCACTCCATGAGTAATAGAATATTTTTTACATGTATAAGTAAACAGTATGTTATAAACAAAATATTTAAAAACAATACAATATTGTAAAAATAATATTATTATATTATAAATCAACAGTGTGGGAATAAAGTAACTTTTTTCCTAAGTAACAGCATCTACAAAGGGTGGAGGCTACAGAGAAATCAAACTCAAAAGGGAGCTACGAACAAAAAAAAAGGTTGAGAAACCACTGATATAGACTATTTATAGCTTCAATGGACCACTGGCTGCTTCAAATCGATTGATTGAAATTGATGATGACTGCTTCCACTGCTACAAAACCTTATCCTTACAGGTGTTAAAAAAGTTATAAACATGCCATAGGGTTAAACTAGTGAATACTTAGTTAATTAGAATAATCATTACTTAACAAAATATTAAGAATATTATAAACCTGACACAATGACATATTAAAATAGTGAATGTCTGTTTTTAGCAATAATTGTTACTTTGAGAAAATATGAAGATGACAAACTAGTCAAAATCTGTTGATTACATACTCATTACTTAGCAAAATATATCAAGAACAGTTATAAAAATGGCACAATAAGATAATAAACTGTTGAATGTCTTTTTTTTTACATTAACAATACTCATTGTATAGCAAAATATTTAAAGTACAATCAAAAACATTGTGCAATGAAATGATAAACTAATGAAAGTATTCAGTTGCCAACTTACGACTAAAGAAATCATAAAAGATCTAACTATGCTTCAGATAACTCTTTAAAACTATGGAACTCGCTTAGAGCTTTTACTGCTGGAACTTCTTTTTTGTGGTCTCTGTGGTGAAGTTTTTGATGTACTTCCAAAAATATTTCTTTTCGAACTAAAGGCTTCTTTTCTGGAGCTTTCATCTTCCAGATTACTATTGGTACCTGATATTCAGCAAAAAATTATTAGAAAATCAAAAAATACAAAGCTAATGAATATTACACTATTTGCAATTTGATAAAGTATTGTATAAAGTACAATATTTTTAAATGAAATTCCTAAAAATTAAAATATCACCTGTTTCTACTAAAAATAATGCACAGTATGAAAAGCAGAACAATAAAATAAGAAACATATACTCATTAAGTACAAAGCAATGTATGTTATTAACATTGGAACAACAAAAACGATGCACAATTTTAATACTGGCATAATTAAATGGTCATTAAATTATTTACTCATTACCTAGAAAACAATTAAAAAAACAAATAAAATAAGAATAATATGTTTATTTGCATAGAAATAGAAAACAATAAACATAATGTGCTAATTCAGAAAAATCTGAAAATGAAATAAAATGTGTACATATTATCTCAAAAATTATGCTTAGTGTAAACAACAGAAGAAAAAATCACCAGAAAACAGATGTTTCTTTATTATGTAACAAAATACATCCCAGTGGTACAATATTATTATGAAAACATGTATACTTTACTACTTCAAAACAATACAAAATTGTGTTTGTTTGTTTATTTTGAATTTCATGCAAAGCTACTTCAAGGCTAATTGCACTAGCCATCCTTAATTTAGCAGAGATAGGTTAGAGGGAAGGCAGCTAGTTAACACCACTCACTGCCAACTCTTGGGCTACTCTTTTACCAATAAATAGTGGGATTCACCATCACATTATAATGCCCCCAGAGCTGAAAAAGCATTCACTTTGGTGATGGAGATTCATACACAAAACAGTTTCAACAGTGGAAAAATAAAATAGCAGGTAGCAACAGAACTTAAATTTTTAATCTGGAAAACAATATAAAGTTTCGATAGGGAAAAAAACTTGGTTTACTTATTGGTTACATATCAATGAACATTGTTGATAGTGGAAAACTAAAAGTAAAATGCAGAAATTTATTTACTTATTATCTAAAACACTGTTCATGGAATTGAGAGTAAGAAAATAATCTGAAAATATTTACACATTATGTAAAAACTGATGTAGTATCAAAAGAGGAACAAGAAAGTGATAACCATACTTATAATTATTATCAAGGAAATAATATACAGACTCTAAATTGGGACAACAGAAATTACATGAAAATGTTTACTTATTATCCATAACATAAAGCATAGTGTCAGCATGTGAGATAGCGATTTCAACTTTTATTTTGAATGTTTTTATTTTCTTATGATTTTGTTTCAAGTTTATTTATTATTATTTCTATATCATTTAGCTCAAATATGAATTCTTAGTTATAGTAAAACACTAACTCACCTTCTAGCTAGAGCACATTGAATTTGAGAATGTTTGTATTATGAAGTTGAAACTGACATAAGCTTCTCCTAGCGGTGACATATAGATGTTAATATTGTGAAAGTTATGTAAATTAGTTAGTCACATGAGATGTAACCTGGTGGTATAACCACTACATAAAAATCCTTCTTTGATCATAAACATGTTAGTTCACGAGATATAGGTAGAATACATTATTGCTGATTGTCGCTTGATAGTGATCCTGAGAACTGGTTTAATTTTGGAATACTGTGATCTCTTGGAATTTGTTTCAAATGTCTTGGGATAAATGTCTATTTTGTTAGACAGAAGTGAAGAATTCGAAGCTCACTGACAATCAAACTGAACCAACTTCTAAAAAGATCATTCGTTTGTCAAAACGTTATCCCATTATGCATTGCAGAGTGGCTAGAATAAATGATCTCATAGCAGCATAGGTCAAGTACCATCTCAAATGCTATACAGCCTTTCTTTGGAAACATTCAGCTGCTCAAAGAAATGCACAGGGTGATGTATACTTTGGCACTGTAATGAAGGAACTAAAGGATGGCTTGGAAAGATGAGATATATATATCCCATAGATACCATCTGGGAAAGATACTCTGACTTGCTTTCTCAAGTTGATGAAGAACCAGGAACATACCACAGCTGGAATTTCAAAGACTGCATACTTTAACACTTGTCTGGACAGGTAGAATTTGTACATCATTTGAATCCTCGTGAACCACTTCTTTTGTTCCCTGCCTTTTCATCAGGATTGGCTATTCAAACATTGCAACATGTTACAAATGAACAATCATCTCAGGAAACAAACAATATCCAAATTACATCGGATGAGACAATTGATCCAGAATATGAAATACTGGGTTGGTTATATCAAGTTGCCCTCAAGTTTCATGGGGAACTAACATCATCACCATGCTGAAAAGGTTATCCCTCCATGTATGTTTTACTCCTCCATTTGATCTGTACCAAATTTACAGAGGACTTAAAAGACACAAGTTACGACTCCAGCAGCAAAGTGAAAACCAAACAGCCGGAAAAAGACTCCTAAGCACATTTCACTTGGTGTTACTGTTCACCAAGCAACACGACCTAAGAGGCTTGTCCAATTGCCACATTTTGCAGATCATTCCATCAGCTGCTTTGCCTTTTTCATTCATTGTTTGGTTGAATCCACTCCAATCCAAAGTACATCCTGCACATGAGCAATAGTTTTTTGTGTTTTCATCTGAGTTGAACATATATTTGTTGACTTTTCCCCAGAAAAAAGATTCAGGCTGTTGAGAACCAATTGCTGAGTGCTTCAGTTCCTGAAGTTCTTGAGGGATCTTTGCAGCTTTGTCAGTGGTAAATTTCACATGGATAGGGGATTCTTCAGTGTTGGCATCTGGTCTCACAAGTATTGATGATTGTGATGCATGAAAGGTACCTTCCCGTCAAGGGTTTTTTCATTATGTCAATATTGTTGTTAGGAGACCTGAAATAACCAGAAAGGTTGAGGTGTGCAATATTCGAAGGAATGACAATTTTTCCATTTTTCTTGTACTCATCCAGCGATGAAGTGGCAAGTGATGTGTCGACATGTAGAACAGATTCATAACTTATGATTCCTATCAGTCCACCTGCTACTTTTGCCAGTTTATTGATATGTTCCAAGCCTTGGTCATCCATCATCAAGAAATTCTTTGTGGACTGCCAGTGCTTTTTTTTGCAATATGCCAAGCATCAACAAGAAATACAGTGGCCCATCTTATATAACTGGTATGGTCATATAACGTAAACCATGGGATCATTTCAGCAAGAATGGCTAAGTACAATTTCCAGTTTCCACAGCGAAGGGCATAAGTGAAATGTAAAAGAATCCCAACCATGTCCATATACTGCCTCAAAAACAGTTGGATTGTCAGAATGAAATGAGTCAAATTCTTTCAAACTGACCAGTAGATTTTCCACAAGGGGTGTCATCTCCTGAACGCTATCACCGATTTGTCCATCGTTTGTCACAGTGAACCCAAGACACACTTAGGGATGCAACTATTAATTTCCGTTTCATTGTTAGTCATCCATTCCTCAAAGCATGGCCAGAGAACCCTTCATAATGATTTCAATGTACCTTGGAGTATTCTATCAGCTGTATTTTTCCAAATACTCCACTGTCAATCCAAATGTATTTCAAACCTGAATTTGTCGTGTTTCCCTATGACTTTTTATAAGTTCATCTTAGTGTTGAATGTGCCAAACATCAAGATGATGTTCTGACACTCATCTTTTTGAACCACTGAAGCATTTTAGCTTTTGAGTACAGTTGTTCATCCAAAGTGAGGATAGTGAATTGGTCTTAGGGAATTTGTGATATCCATGCATTGAGTCATTACAGTCCAAAACACATCATAATCATGGGCTGGTGCAATGATGATCAGTAAGTGACCAATGATGCTTACAGGAACAACATCACCACTAAAGATGTTGATCAGACTTGGTGATGTTGTTTTGAAGACCTGGCGACCTTTAAATTCTTCTTTCAAGAACATAACATCAGCTTCTTCACTTTTTTTGTGGAAAGACCTCAGGTCTTTGTGGTCCCATTCATTGTCATCACTTGCATCTGGTTCCAAGCCAAACATGGCCCGTGACTTGAGAAGGCTTATTCTTTCATTGTAGATAAAACTCCATCTGTCACACAAAGTTCTACCACCAGTCCTCAAACACAAGCAGAGGTACATCGTAAGCCAGCTCTTGTGAACATACACTGTTGGCCTCTGCATTGTTGTTCAGCTTGCATGCATCCACAAGTGCCCTGCAGTGGTACAGCAGTATATCTGCAAACTTACAATGCTAGAAACTGGATTTTCATACCCATGGTGGGCAGAGCACAGATAGCCTATTATGTAGCTTTGTGCTTCACTTCAAAACAATCAAACAAACAATCGAGCATCCACAAGTTGTTAATTGCAGATAGTTTGCAGGAACAGCTTCTTTACTCATAAGAATGGGGACCAGTGTATCACTTTGTTCTTTCCAGCCAATAAGCAGAAGAGTAGGCAGGTTAATCTGAAGTACATTTCCATTGTGCCATGCAAAAGCCTAGTAATGAGCATGGAGTACATGCAACATCAGTAATCCTGGGTTGGGGTAATGGTTCAAATACCTTTTTAGATGTTCTGAACATTGCAGATCTTAGAATCTGTATGCTGGTGATGGAGGTTGTTGGTTTGTACAACTTGCAAACAAATGAATTGGCATCGTATCTGGCTTCTGAACTGCTCAGATGTTCTGCGCTAAGATCCTGCAATAATTGAGCATTATTCCATGCAAAGAACTTTTCAAGCAGATCTCTTTCCAATGCCTGAAAACTGTGATGTACTATCGGATCCTGTAAGTGCATGAAACTGTAATATGTTCCTCCTCATATTGTCTGGCAAAACTACTGTGTACAGCAACAAACTTGGGTTTTTGATTGATGCCACTTTTCATCCAAATTTCTTGAGAGGCAGTGTCATCACAGAATTCTAACAATAGCACAAGAATACCTGTGTTTCTGCCAATAACAACAGTTCTCTGGTACCCACGTGCTGCAGCTTCTTGTGCATGAAGAATGACCCTTCTGTCCCCTTCTTCATGAGGTGCACTGATACTGGTCACATCATGTCGAAAATCTGAGGAACTACCTTTTTGCAATCAGTAAATCCTCTGCTGACAATTAATTCATTGCCTTGTTAGAGATTGACTTTGGTGAGTTCTTTCGATAATAAGTCAACTAGATCTCTCTTGATTTCATCAAGAGCCATAAGGTTTTGCCAATTATCTGGCAGTTTTGAGCTCCTGTTCTCAATCAATTGTTTCACAGGTGGACAGCCTTTTTTAACATTTTGTCCTAGTTCCAGGTCTGATAGACTTTGCGTTATATTGATCAAACATAATATCAACTCGAGTACAATTTTCTTTGAAGTTAGTTGTGATAGCTGCTGTAAGGTTTTCAGCCCATTTGGTTTCCCAAGGGCTTAAATAAGAACTATCCCATCTATGATTGTGCATTCTAGCATATCTGATTCTGGCAAGGCTGTTTCAATATTTTTATCCTCTAAAATTTGTGCTAGCTGTGATTTGTTTGTAGATTTCAAGCTTCCATCTGTGTTTGCCAGTGATAAAGGCACTGGACTGGTCTTTTGCAATAAGATATCCAAATTGATGTCCCATCCTGACTCCACTGGCACAACAAGCCTCCAGAACAAGTCTCAATCAGCCTTAACTTATACTGTTTTTTGCTTTTCTGTTGTAACAGTCATAGAGAGACTCAAATGTCTTTCTCTTCACCTTGTGCCTAACCTTGTGGAAGCTTGTCATTTTCTTCATTAGTGTATCACTGAGAAATGAATTTGATTATTCCTGACCCATTGCTGGTTCACTGAGAAGGCCCTCAGTGATATTATCTTTTAAAAACAACCAAGTTGACTTTGAAGTTAATCTTGATGAAAACCAAAATGTTACCCATAACTAAATGTCTAAATACAGATTCTCTACTATATTCATCATATGTTCCTACATATGTATTTGTATACTGTCCAAAACACCTGTATTATTAAAGAGGCAGGAGATAATTGTGACTGAGTATTTTTTATTTTTTATACATACATCAATAGATACACACCAAAATGAATGTTTATGTTATTCTATGGACTAAAACATTTTTCTTTTAACATGTCTGATCAAATTATGTACATATATATTAGTCCATCTTTTTGATTTATTGACACAAAGGGGTTCCTGATACATGGGGCTTAAACAAGTAGCAAAATCATTTTATAATGATGCCAACATCAATTTCTTTTATCTAGAGACAATGACCTAACTTTTGGTATATGGTGACAGTTTCTACTATGAATCATTCCCTCTTCAAGAATTTTCATAATATTGTACATTTGGTGAAATTTTGTTCACTTAGGACAAGTACTTTTGAGTTTATTTATCTTCAATAGAGGGTTTTCTGTAGAAAACAGTGTGCAGTGTCACTCCTATAAGAACAAGTTACATAGAAAACATTTATTAATTGTCATGTTTTGTTTTATATGGTAGGATTCTTTACAGCAGGTGTATGTGACTTATTGGCAATAAATGTCAACAATAAACAAATGGCACACAATCCACTTGTTTTAACCCTATCACCCTGAGTTTTAGTGTCTTACATTCAAAATTTTATTAAACTACTTTTTTTTATGTTATACCAATTAGAATAGCATAAAATCTTAGCTAATAATCCATATTTTAATAGTATACAAGTTTTAAGTTCTTAATTCTACAAGGCAATATAAAAAAATCCTGAATTTCCATCTATTTTCACTTACC
>NW_013745751.1:0-1750 GCF_000517525.1 Limulus polyphemus
TCCGCAGTTCAATTACACATCACCTCCCCTTCACTTCTTGGCCGTCTTATATACACAAGACTACCCCATATCTAGTAGTCTCCCGACGCTTCATGAACGTTCTAGAAGCGCGTGGCGTGTTACTAGCATCACATGACTTCCGCTGTCGTAACAATAGACTTACGCCACTGTATTGATCTATGTATGTGAATATTTAGATATAGAATGATCCCACTCAATTAATTCATGTATGTGAACATTTATGTATACACTTACGCTACTGTATTGAATTATGTATGTGAATATTTATATATAGACTTACATAAATATTCCTATACATATATCAACACAGTGGCTTAACTATTTATACATAGATAAATACAGTGGAGTTAATCTGTATATCAATATTCACATAAATAGATTAATACAGAGGCGTAAGTCTATATATAAATATTCACATATAAAGATCATAGTGGCGTAAATCTGAATATCAATATTCTCATACATAGATTAATACAGAGGTGTAAGTCTGTATATAAAAAATCCACATACATTAATCAAAACAGTGGCGTACGTCTATATATAAATATTCGCATACGTTGATAACTAGTGTGACGTAAGTTTATATATAAATATTCACCTACGTAGATATATACAGTGGCGTAAGTCTATATGTAAACATTCACCTACATAAACAACCACAGTGTCGTAACTCTGTGTTTACACAGATAAATACAGTGGCGTCAGTCTATATATATAAATGATTACATGCATAGATACATACTGTGACGTAAGTCTATATATATATAAAATCTCCATACATTCATCAAAACAGTGGCGTACATCTATATAAAAATGTTCACGTGCATAGTTCAGTACAGTGTCGTAAGTCTCTATCTAAATACAAAGAAAATACAGTGGCGCAAGTCGATACATAAATATTCATATACATAGATAAGTACAGTTGTGTAAGTCTATATATAAATTTTCCTGCACATATATAAATACAGTGGTTTGAGTCTACATATAAATATTCATATACATAGATAAGTACAGTTGTGTAAGTCTATATATAAATATTCACATACATAGATCAACACTCTGACATAAGTCGATATATGAATGTTCACATACATAGATCAACACTCTGACGTAAGGCTATATGTAAATATTCAGATACATTGATCAACATAATGGCCTAAGTCTATGCATAAATATTCACATAAATAGATAAATACTGTGACTAAGTCTATATATAAATATTTATATACAAAGATCAACACTCTGACGTAAGGCTATATGTAAATATTCAGATACATTGATCAACATAATGGCCTAAGTCTATGCATAAATATTCACATAAATAGATAAATACTGTGACTAAGTCTATATATAAATATTTATATACATAGATTAATACAGTGGCGTAAGTTTATATATAAATATATATATATACAGTGTCGTAAGTCTATATGTAAATATTCACATACATAGATCAATGCAGTGGCGTAATTCTATATATTGTTACGTCTCTGTTCGTTTGTTAATTTCCCGTAAAAATTCTTTCCGAAGAACTACAGCGATACAAGTCTCTTCTTAAATAAAACTAGTTTATTCTTTCTCAATACAACTTTCCAATAAACATAATTTCCACAGTCACTTTAACTTAAACACACGCTATAATTCACAACGATTCACGCAGTTTAGTTACGGTCACTACCGCTCACTTGAGTCAATTATCTGTCTCTATATCTCCCTTCAATCTGCTATC
>NW_013745752.1:0-1750 GCF_000517525.1 Limulus polyphemus
TTTTTAATAAACCCGCTCTCTTACGTGTATTTAAGACTTTTATTATGAAATAAAGCGTTCTAGGCGAAGGTATTGTACTAAAAATATAATTTCAATAAAAAGAACAATATTACAAGACACAGTAGTCAGAAATTTTTATTTTACATTTACAACTGTACGATTATTATTTTTTAAAGAAAAGAGTATTTTTGTGTTAACTTTCATATGAAAGTAGCAAACTGACTATAAACTAGAAAATTAGTACAAAATGGGAACAAACTCTCTCTCTCTCCCTATATATACACATATTGCAATTGAAAAACAAAATTTGTATATTTTATATAATTTTGAACTTAAATTTGTTACTTTTCAAAACAAAGTGTTCAGCTGTTTTCTGTGTTTTATCATTTTTATACTGTGATGCTACGAAACCTGTTAAATAAAGAAGAGTTTAATACCTACGCAACTAGAAATCAGATGGAGTTATGTCCATATGATGGCCATTCACGAAGAATGTGACGTGAAATTATTCTATCCTTAAAGTGCTCCCGCAAGATTTGTTTCACCTAATTAGCAATATGTAGAGGGGGCATCATCCTGCATGAAATCTGTAGTGTTTATCCCATTTTGTTGGCTGCAGCTTGACACTAACATTGATCGGTATCGTACAGCACTGACTGTTTAGGTTTTCAATCCGAGTGTTGATAACTCTTCAAAAAAATGTGGTTCAATAACATGAGCTGTGAAACCACACTGTCATGAAGATGTGTAGGACCATTTAATATAGTGCACGTGTTGACACTTCGAGAAAGAATGAATTGTGTTTCTTCAGTCTATAAGATATTGTCAGGCCGTTGACTTCTTATCTTACATAGTACTGCAATGCAAAATCAACACATTGGGCTAAATCTTTCTCCTTCAGTGCTTGAACATACAAGCCTGTAAGAAAACATTTGTAGTGTTGACCGAGGATATTTACAAATAGTTGAAAGTTGTACCTAGACACTGGGCGATATAAAGTGCACTGTTTCACCCACATACTCTTGTGCTGGCTTGTTCAGCACAGGCATAGCTGGTCTCAGTGACAGTGTTTAGCAGGTAGAAGTGGTCTGCCTGTACGTGACTTATCACAAGTGCAATTTGTCGGTTTGTAGATAGCTCTTCTGGCAAAATAACCTCGTTTGGTCAGTTCCTATTCACTGTTCTTCTGGATTTTTTGAAATGAATGTGTTCCTGCCATTCGTGTCGTAAGGTGTTGCAAGACTTCTTTCAACCTAAACGTGTTAACCTGATCAAAACACGGTCATCTCGGGCAACTGTTTTCTGGTGTCTACCAGTAGATTTTCTGAAACAACGTTTCCTGTAGTGCGATAACGTTACGGGATTCTGGATACAGTACACTAGAGGTACCCTACTGTTCTGGCAATGTCCATTTGCTTCATACCACTTCCGGACCGTCAAGCAATTTGACGCCCTATATAACTTCTGGCACATGACGAGGCATGACTCTACTCCAAGTACAGAGAAATTGTCTGAACAAAGCATTGCTCTGTTTGGTTTGAATTCCGCGCAAAGCTACACGACGGCTATCTGCGCTAGCCGTCTCTAATATAGCTGTGAAAGACTAGAGAAAAGGCAGCTAGTCATCACCACCCACCGCCAACTATTGGGCTATTCTTTTACCAACGAATAGTGGGATTGACCGTCATATAATAGCGCCCCCTCCAAGTTAATCCAAAAATAGATTATGTTTACTTCAGGAAAAATTAAG
>NW_013745753.1:0-1751 GCF_000517525.1 Limulus polyphemus
GGTGTTCATGGAGTAGTTGTACTAAATAACGCTAAAGATGAGTTCTGTGGTCATAAATTCGGAAACTAGAGTTACACCTAGGTGTTGATGGAGTAGTTTACCAAGTAAGGCTAAAGATGAGTATGGTTTTATAAATTCGGTAACTAGAGTTATACCTAGGTGTTCATGGAGTAGTTGTGCCAAATAAGACTAAAGATGAGTATGGTGGATATATATTCAGAAACTAGAGTTACACCTAGGTGTTCATGGTGTAGTTGTATCAAGTAAGGCTAAAGATGAGTATGGTATTTATAAATTCGGTACCTAGAGTTACACCTAGGTGTTCGTGGAGTTCTTGTACAAAGAAGGGCTAAGGGTAAGTATGGTTGTTACACATGCGCTAACTAGGTGTGCATGGAGTAGTTGTACCAAGTAAGGCTAAAAACGAGTATGTTGGTTATAAATTCAGTAACTAGAGTTACACCTAGATGTTCATGGAGTAGTTGTACCAAGTAAGGCCCTAGATGAGTATGGTGGTTATAAACTCGGTAACTAGAGTGACACCTAAGTGTTCATGGAGTAGTTGTACCAAGGAAGGCTAAAGCTGAATATGGTGGTTATAAATTCGGAAACTAGAGTTACACCTAGGTGTTCATGGAGTAGTTGTACCTAGTAAAGCAAAAGATGAGTATGGTGGTTAAAAATTCGGTAACTAGAGTTAGACCTAGGTGTTCGTGGAGCTGTTGTACCAAACAACGCTAAAAATGAATATGGTGGTTATAAATTCGGTAACTATAGTTACACCTAGGTGCTCATGGAGTAGTTGTGCCAAGAAAGGCTAAAGGTGAGTATGGTTGTTATAAATTCGGTAAATAGAGTTACACCTAGGTATTCGTGGAGTTCTTGGACCAAATAAAGCTACAGATGAGTATGGTGGTTACAAATTCGGTAACTAGAGTTACACCTAGGTATTCGTGGAGTTGTTGTACCAAATAACGCAAAAGATGAGTATGGTGGTTTCAAATTCGGTAAATAGAGTTACACCTAGGTGTTTATGGAGTAGTTGTACCAAGTAATCCTAAAGATGTGTTTGGTGGTTATAAATTCTGTAACTAGAGTCACAACTAGGTGTTCATGGAGTAGTTGTACCAAATATCGCTAAAGATGAGTATGGTGGTTATAAATCCGGTAACTAGAGCTACGCCTAAGTGTTTGTGTATTTGTTGTACCAAATAACGCTAAAGATGGGTATGGGGTTACATATTCAGTAACTAGAGTTACACCTAGGTGTTCATGGAGTAGTTGTTCCAAGTAAGGCTAAAGATGAGTTCGGTGGTCATAAATTCGGAAACTAGAATTACACCTAGGTGTTGATGGAGTAGTTGTACCAAGTAAGTGTAAAGATGAGTATGGTGGTTATAAATTCGGTAACTAGAGTTACACCTAGGTGTTCATGGAGTAGTTGTACCAAATATCGCTAAAGATGAGTATGGTGGTTATAAATTCGGTAACTAGAGCTACGCCTAGGTGTTCGTGTATTTTTTGTAGCAAATAACGCTAAAGATGAGTATGGGGTTACACATTCAGTAACTAAAATTACATCTAAGTGTTCATGGAGTAGTTGTTCCAAGTAAGGCTAAAGATGAGTATGGTGATTATAAATTCTGTAACTAGAGTTATACCTAGGTGTTCATGGAGTAGTTGTGCTAAGTAACACTAAAGATGAGTATGGTGGATATAAATTCAGAAACTAGAGTTACACCTAGGTGTTC
>NW_013745754.1:0-1751 GCF_000517525.1 Limulus polyphemus
AGTCTGTTTCACAACCAACATAGAGGTTTTATTGTAGTCCTTTGTACACTGAATTTTAAGCCATTTGCAGAATATAAGAATAATTTATATATATATATCAGTTAGACTGTTTTAATTCTAAAGCAATAACAACAGAAGTGTAGGTCTTACTACAAAGTAAAGATTGTAGTGGGGAAAAATACAAAATTCTTGTAATACTGGTACCAGTAGAATTAAGTACAAATCTCACAAGTTGATCATTCGAAATACTGAAACATATTATTATTATTATGAACTAAATATAAAATTACGCTAAATTATTGGACTTAAAACTACAAACTTAAATGCAAAAGAATATAAAAAAATCACAAACTATTTCAGTTCAAAGTGCTAAGTCTACTTGATGAAAAGACCTTGCACACACCACTCATAGCTCTTAACCCTAACAATCGTGGATCAACTTCTTTCCTAGAAATTATAACTAATTTTAGTTAAGTTTTCAATATAACCATTGAAATAAATAAATATACGATGCAGCATCACTTAAGCTATGATAGAAAAATAATAAAAGTCACGTACATCCCATGTAGTTTATTCCACAAGCAAGTTTTCTAACGTTTATAAAAAAGTACTGTAACGACACCGAGGTCACGTGACTATTATCACGCCACGTCATTCTCGAACTTTCACGTCTTTTTTCTTAAATCTCGTGATCTTTCTAGATATAGTGTAGTCTCGTATATTGTTGCGTCAGTGAGGTCACGTGACTAGAGTCATGCCACCTGTTTCTAGAAATATTCTGTTCCTTCAAGAATGCCCTAGCATTTTTAGATATGTGTTAATCTTGTATATATAAGACGTTCACAACATGACAGAAGAACAGTGGAATGAGTAACTGAACTGCAGTCAGAGAGAATATTGTTAAGCACGTGAGAAGTTCGTTGAGAATTATAGCGCAACTGTTGAAATTAAGTGTATCGCAAAGTTATATACAGAAAGAATAAACCAGTTTTATTTAAGAAAGGACTTGTGTCGCTAAAGTTTCGTTGGAACAAAGTTACGGAAAATTAATTAACAAAGGGAGACATAACAAACTGGTGTCAGAGAGTGAGATAAAAAAAAATGGAGACGAGAAGCGGCAAATCAAACAACAGCCTAGCAGACTTAATGGCAGCAATACAAGAAAGAAACAGGAAGAACGAGAAAAGAAACAAGAAAAGAAACAAGAAGAACGAGAGAATAAACAAGAAGAACAAGAAAAGACGCAATAAGAGAAATTACAGCAGTTACAAGAAAACCTGCAACAGTTGCAGCTCGAACAGGAAAATAAACAAGAAGAGAGATTACAGCAGTGGCAATAAAACATGCAACAGTGACAGCTCGAACAGCAAAATAAACAAGAGAGATTAGAACAGTTGTTGGAGGAGAAAGAAAATAAACAAGAAGAACGAGAAAAGAAACAAGAAGAGAGACTACAGCAGTGGCAACTGGAACAAGAAAGGAAACAAGAAGTACAAACGGGAAACGTTAGTAAATTTAAAAGTGAATTAGATACGTTAAAGGACGATCTATTGACTTTTACACAAGGAGGATACATTGATCATCGACTTAATCAGCCCCAGACAATGGCAAGCCCCTTACAGAGCCCACAGCTAAACCCTAATGCAGACATCTTCAGTCCTGCTAGAAGTCACATCCCAGATATAAAATGCCAGCAATAGGAGTGATCCAGTGCGAAGGAAACCACAGGAATTCGATGGGAAAGCACCATG
>NW_013745755.1:0-1577 GCF_000517525.1 Limulus polyphemus
CGTTTCTCTGCCCTTCAGACCCCTTAGTTTTGCCTCTCCATTAGGAGTGTAGGGTTTTTTTGCGCAACTTGGATGACAAGGGGATTCTATTTCAGCTGGATGCAAAATAGAAAGATGTTTGTTTAAGCAAAGCCTCACTGGGGTATCTGCTGTGTCCACCGCGAGGAATCGAACCCCAGATTTTAGCATTGGAAGTCCGAAGTCTTAGCTCTGGACCACATGGGGATGGAATGCAAAAGAAATTTTAAATGTTTAACAATTATAAGAGGCCAGTCACAATCTCATCCCTTTAAAACGCAATCCAATATAGAAACTCAAAATCACCAAAAATATCGAAAAAATGTTTAAGTGTGAAAACATCAAACAAATGCACAAAATCGTTAAAAAATGTAAAATTCGCAAATATATATATATGAATTAAAATAACTCTAACAACTTAATAACTATGATTGATTTATATTAATATAATTAATTGTATTTTGACTACTTCCTTAATTTCATTACTTTGAAATATTTATATATCCATACTTTTTCGTATTTGTAACCATACATCAATATCAATATCATTAGGAGACCATTAAGATAATACTGTCTTATCATTTTTTTCAACTCTAGAAAACAGAATTTTTGACGTATGAAATTCTTCCATTTCAAATAAATGTAATAATTTTTTTTTTTCAAATTTTAATGAAAATTTCCATTTACATTACTAAACCCTCCAATAATTTTTAAATGCCTATTTTGTTTGAGCTCTATAGGTCTTATATTCATGTTTAAAAATCACATTGGTACATCAGTATTACTCACTAATTTTCATATAAAGAATATAAACGTTCTAGTTACATTATCCACATCAGATTTAATGGAAACACCGCTTCTTGCAGAAGTGTCACCAACTTTTATAATTAAATTATTTTTGCATCATATCTTATTAATGAATTATTTTTCAAGTAGTCTACGTTTTCCGCAGTTTCAGTATTAAATTTATTAATACTTAATTTATGAATATCAAATATCTCTCTCACTTTTCCTAATAGTGCAACTATATTTCTAATGTCCTTGTTTGTATTGTGTAGCTTTGTGCTTAATTTTTCGATACCCGTGGTGGGCAGAGCACAGACAGCCCGAAATTCGAAAGAGACAACTGATAACATTAATTTAAGTATAAAGGCCTTTAATACTGAAAGTGTAAGCTAATTACAATAATTAGAAAATAATTCATTGATGATGAATAAAGATATCTAATTTAATGCAAACAAAAATACTTTAACAAATTCAAAATAATCAAATGCAGATAAAGATTCAGTCACTAAAAACTATGTAGATAAAAAATTAATCAAATTGAAAGTTTTAATAAAACATTAGATACAACACTAGAATTCGGGTTTCTAATCCAGTTGTATTCGTTTTAATGTTTTATCTTATTTATCTACTTAGTTTTTATTGACTGCGTCAGACTTTATAGTTACTTTATCCACATAAAATTTATTGGTGGCATCGTTTTCTGCAGAAGGATCACCGACATTTATAATTCTATTATTTTCGTTAACAGAAAAAGATTTTGAATTTTTTCCTAA
>NW_013745756.1:0-2108 GCF_000517525.1 Limulus polyphemus
TTCTGTGTGTGTGTGTGTACATCAGGTAAATATTCTTGTTCTTTTTACTATACAGGTATGTACAGTCATTTTCATGATATGTCTTGTATCTTTGATGTTATTTTTGTTTATATGAGGGTGGATTAATAAAGAAAAACCTATATTCTAATGGTAGGAATTTAAAAAATATCGACGGAAAAGAATAAAAAAAAGTGAGGAAAGATTGAAAGAAACGTAAAAATAGTTTATTAATATGTGGACATAAACATTGTTACGACAGCGGAGGTCACGTGGCGCTGGTAACACGTCATGCACTTCTAGAACGTTCATGAAACCTCGAGAGGTTGCTAGATTCGGTATTCTTGTACATATAAGACGGTCAAGACGTGACGGCAACAATGTAATGTGTAATTGAACTGCGGACAGAGAGAGAGAGTATTGTTGAGTCGAGCACGTGAGACGTTCGTTGTGAATTATAGCGTTTGTTATAGCGCGACTGTTGAAATTAAGTGTATTGCAAAGTTGTATTCAGAAAGAATAA
Organism: Limulus polyphemus; assembly: GCF_000517525.1. Taxonomy (NCBI): domain Eukaryota; kingdom Metazoa; phylum Arthropoda; class Merostomata; order Xiphosura; family Limulidae; genus Limulus; species Limulus polyphemus. Next base: position 521 of record NW_013745756.1, read on the forward strand.
ACCAGTTTTATCTAAGAAAGGATTTGTATCGGTAAAGTTTCTTCGGAAAGAATTTTTACGGAAAATTAACTAACGACAAGAGACGTAACAATATTATAGCTTGGTTTTGTTATTAAATCCCGGAACGATACCAAAGTCAAGACTAACAAGAAACTCAATAACCCGAGTGGCACAGCGGTATGTCTGCGGACTTTCAACTCTAGAAACCGGGTTTCGATACCCGTGGCTTTGTGCTTAACTTGAAAGAAATTATGACCCAAGCGCTTTCGAAAGGTAGACAGGTAACTTCTTGGTTACCTTGACAACCGGGAAATGTTTGGATTATCTTTCCAATGAATGTTGTAGGTTTGGTTGTTGCTGTTTTTTTACAGCAAAGCCACACTGGGCTATCTGCTATGAGAGGAATAAGACGAGAAACGACAATGTTAGATATAAAGGGGTTTGAAAGGTTGTGTTTAAAAATCTAACTTAAAGTGAAAATTAAGATATTTAAAAAACTCGATTAAAAGAAGGAAAACTAAAAAGATATAAAAGAAACAAAATATTTCTGGTTTTTCTGACCACCACATAAAAAAGTATTGTTATTTCCCTTTATATTAATATTCCAAATAATGTAAAATTTTCAAAACTGTCCTAAACCTTTCCAATTCTCCCGGATCTCAAAATGTGATCGACCTTACCACTCATGTCTTATCTCTAAACAACTTTGAAATTAACAGTGCATATGATTTCTTTCAGATTAATGGTACTGCTATGAGTACCAAAATGGTTTCTAACTATACCAACATTTTAAAGATATAAAATGTTACAAACCCTATAACCCAAGCTCTTTCGAAAGTTGGGCCTTTCTTATTTAGGGACAAACAGTTTGCCCCTCAATAAGAAGGGTACCTTTTTTGAAACCGCTCGGGTTAGAAGGTTCTTATCATTTTATATTAATACTTCATGAACCTACGCGTTTTACTGACATAATGAATGTACCAACATACTAATGGGCCTTATTGAAAACCAGCTCTTACAAAAAAGCCCTGTAAAACTTCACACTTAGAAACGTTACACATTTTTTACTTGGACAGCCAGTTGTGAATCACTTGAAGACTATATTTGTTATGCTAATTTCTTTCATAAAACAACCAAGTTCACTTTTGATTATTTCCCTATCAAATTAATAAGTGACGGCCTTTAACACACTAACACATACAAGAACTTACTGACAAACTACAATATCTTCATTACAGAAGCTGCCACCTTATCCACACTAAATGGAATATTACTTATACTAAAGGGAACTAGATCAAGAAAACCTGTACTGGTGAAACGTGTTACAGAAAACACACCGAGAATGTAAAACAAACCGTTGACAAACTACAATATCTTCATTACAGAAGCTGCCACCTTATCCACACTAAATGGAATATTACTTATACTAAAGGGAACTAGATCAAGAAAACCTGTACTGGTGAAACGTGTTACAGAAAACACACTGAGAATGTAAAACAAACCGTGCTACAAAGATACAGAAACTGACAGACAGATTGAAAATACTAACAACTCTCAACAAAAAGCCATCCTTAAACAGTGGAATACT
>NW_013745757.1:0-1748 GCF_000517525.1 Limulus polyphemus
AATACCATCTTCAAGCTTCAACTGGTCCCATTGTGCCCAATAGTTCTTTGTCACAGGGCTTAAGCTAGACACTTTCTCCCAAACAGGGCGCAAAACACTTGCTTGTAGAAAATCAATTATTGGCTTCAAATCTTGGTCTTTCTCCTGTTCTGCTTTAATATCTATACTTGGTTACACTTCACCATCATCAGCTCCTTCAGTCACTTTGACTTCAGAGTGATGGCACCTGGTTAGTTCAACCTTTCTTTTGACACTTACTGGAATTTGGCCTTTGTTGTTCCCAAACGTCATTTTATCAAAGTTAACTACAGACTTCCTCGGTAGTAAGTAGTCCAACTCTGATATGCATGGGTCTTCAATGTCAGCCAAGTATACTTTGTGTCTGTCCTTTATGCCCATGAGCTCAATAGTTACTCACAGTGGTCCCCACAATCTTGCATAATGTCCTGTCACACCACAGAGCTTCTGTATGGCTTCTGGTACTCCTTTGTGATCTTGAACCGTGATACTCACAAGGGTTTGCTGAGATGCAGAATCAATGACAAAGTTGCACTTTTGGCCATCCAGCTTTCCTGTCACGTAGACACTATGTGTGCTTGCCATTTTACATTTAGTTGTTGGGACTTTCACAATAGCATCCCTCAACACCAACCACTACTGGTTTATCCGAGGCTGACTTATTGGTAGTATCCTTCTTACACTGACTCCTCATATGTCCTTGCTCTCCACAGTTCCAACAACCTTTCTGGGTAGCAGCCTTTCCTGCTGTGGCATCTTCCCTGTGTTGAAGTTGCCGGCATTGAGCTCTCTTGTGCCCAGGTTTGTTACAGTGCCAGCAAAGTCCCTCAAACTTCTCTGAAAGCTGCCCTTTTCTGGCCTTGAATCCTGATGACTGTACTAACCTTGGTACCTCTGTGCTGGACTTAACGTAGGATTCGAATTCAAGAACTCTGGCCATTGCATTCTACATGGTAGAGGGGTGTGCTTGCTTCACCTTGTATCTTCAGTTGTGGACTGTCCAAGGCATCTATAAACTGATCCCTCAGCAACAGCTTGAGGACATCGGGTGGCGCAGTTGGGAAAGCCTTGGGTGCCATACTTTCCAAATCCTGTGCCAGCTCTTGCAGGCTCTCCCCTTTAGCACGGACTCTTGTCCTAAACCTAGTCCTGTAGACTTCGGACTGATTTCGAGTTCCATACCCGAGTTCTAGAACAGCTACCAGTGCTCTATAGTTGGGCCTGTCATCTTCTCGAATGCACTCGGGCCTTCATGATCATTCGAGAAACTCCAGTGCCATACTCCCAGCGTCGCGTGACTTCCGCTGTCGTAACAGTACGTACTAGTTGTACTACGATAGTTAGGCTACTCCTAATACTATTATTTTTTCTTCTCTCTCCTTTTTACTGTCTTTACTCTGTACATGAAACCCTCACATTTTTTTCCTATATAAATTAAAACAAGACTAATATGAAATTAATAAAAAAACTTTTATTTTTATATTTTGCAGAAGTTGGAAGATCAGGAAATTAAATTACATAATTATATACAAAAGTTATAAATCTCGACATAATATACACACAAAATGTGAGCATCAGTGATGACCATTAATTGAAGCACTTAGGAATGAAATTGTAAATTGTAAGTATGATAAAAGGACAAACAGGCTTTGTAAACAAGTAAATAAAAAAATTACTATACAGTTTATTAAAATCATGAGTATAATCTAAAAGAAATTAACACTTCATTT
>NW_013745758.1:0-2800 GCF_000517525.1 Limulus polyphemus
ATAGACTAGCAATATATTGAAACCAAAATTATTTTAATATAACATACTCAACCTTTGTAAACTATTTGATAACAGTTCCAAAAAAAAAGTTGTGTTTATTATCAGATAAAAAATAGGCATAATAGCCATGATATTACTTTCCAGTAAGGCTTGTAATGCAATGTACCTGTTTTTTATAGTATGAAGCAGACGAATTTTGAGGCTTGTGCTCCTTACTTCAAGATTAGTTGAGAGATTGATCTCACTTGTCAGAACAATGGATATACTAATTTAAATGTATGTGGAAATTGCAGATTTTACATGTTCACATCGTTATCATATCCCAATCTGACTCAAATCATGCAACCTTTTTTCACTGTCTGTTTGGGGTAGGAGACCTTGATCTTAATCTTTTGATTTGGCAGAAGGCTACTATTACTGTCACTCATCACACACATGATTTTCAAATTTAAAGCACTGATGAAGCTGTGTAAATTACAAATCACATATTTGAAGTTGTTTTAGTTTTATAGTATGTTTTAACGATAGTAGAAGGTACAAAATAAAGACGAAAAATTAATCTTATTAGTAACCTATAGTCTTAATGAGTAGATTTGTAATTCTGTTGTAGCGAACACAATTGGCAGCAGCCACTCCTCCAGCTCCTCCTGTAGTTCAACAACAAAGAATGCACACTCACAGCCCTGCAATGGCTTTATCTCAGCAACCTATGATTCCACCTTTGGGTCATCCAACATTAACCATGCCACCCCAATATATGATGTCATCTCCAGGAAGTATGCCACTTACTCCACAGATTCCACAAGCAGCAGGAGTTCCTCAGGCTTCAAAGTTTAGCAGAAAATGTAAGTTTGTATCAGAATTTGTCTTTAAGGTATCATGAAGAAACATGCTTTTTAAAAAATTTTACACTACAGATAAATCGAACAGAACTTTTATTTTAATCAGCTGATTTAGGGCTAGTACGTTAAGCAGTTATTAAAAATATGTAACACATTGTGCATTTGTAATTGTATTATTTCTGTATAACTTTGGGAAATGCATAATTAGAAAGTTAAAAAATCTGAAGTACAACTGACAGCTTTTCTTGTTAGGTCAATAAGTGAGAGTTGAAAGCTTACCAAACTAGCCCATTCTTCTGGGCCTAGTGAAGTACGACCTTTTTACATTGATAGTTGCTATTTCTGCTTGTGTAGTAGGTGTAAGCAGTACAATAACATGCTAGACATCAAGTAAAATCAATGACTTTTAAAGGTAGTTTTGACTTGCGAGTCTAATTTAAATCTAACAAGTTGTGAAAATCAGGCCATCATTTTTAAGGAGTGTGATCACGCTCGCGCTCTTTCATGCTTCTTATCTTTGTTCAAGGAGTGAAAATAACAGCACTGCTTAAAATTCCAACAGTGGATTTTTTTTTTAATTGTAAATACTATAATCAGCACAGCAAATATGAGGATTTCATTTGGTCAATAGAATGCATTCAACTAAAATAGAGCCAATGAATATCGATCTTACATGAACGTTCACCAGGAAAGAACAGATGTGACACTCAACTTATTTAATCATGAAATGTAACCTCTACACGAGACCAACCAATATCAGTCATGCACGAGATTTTCCAGTTCAGTAGTTTTTGTGCAATGCGATAACTTTTAGCAGCACTGGACGGTAAGTTGTATTTTTTTTGTGGCTTGATTTTGGAGATGAAATAACAAATCAAAGGTATCATCAAAGAGTACTATTAAAAAGAATTTTTGTTCTGAGGAGAACAATTTGCTCTCATTGGTAATTTAGGGAGAACAATTTATAGCTAAAGGCCTGTGATACACTGAAATTGTTTAATTTTATTTTATTACTAGGATCATTAGTTTTAACTTTTTTCATAAAAACATCACTCCCCACAGCTGTTATTACATTAATCAGCAAGTTTGCTTTTAAATCCACATATGTTGTGTTAGATGCCTAATTGCAGGAGTGAAATTGTTATTTCATGGACTGAATACAATAAAATTATATTGACTTTGCTAGTGTGTGCTCATACTGAAATAAAGGTCTGGCTCACACTAATGGTAAGTTAGTTTTTGTATTTAAGATAATTTGTAGTCACTGATATTAGATTTTTTAATGTTTATCTGCATTGATCATACTCCTTAATTAAAGTTAGGGATTTAGTAATTAAATATAAAAGAAACAGTGCACGTTATAAAACTTTTTTTTATTAAATCTTCTAAGCTCTCCCAATGACAATGCAACTACGCCATGATATACCACCATCTGTTCATGTTGCTGCAGCCACCGGTCAACCAATCTTAGCCCCTGCTGCTATTTCAACTCCACCACAGCTTACCATGCCTTATTCCTCTCAGGGAATGATTCCAACAGGAGGCCCACCACAACCTGGCATCTCTTACGCACAGGTAATTTCATTTTGTCTTTGCTATGTTGAAATAAAAGCTGTAGGTTTTTATATCATTTTTTTTTCAATTATTTGTTAATACCTACAAAATTGCACATATTTCACTTTACACAAGTTTTTTCAACTTTTCAGACTTTGTGCACTTAAATAATTTTATAATCCTGATTTGCTGTTATCTGTTAATTTTATCTTGTGGAATAGACATTCCCACTGAAAAATTGTGGAACATTCTAGGTTTAAAAAAAAAAGTATGCACCTATAAACATTTTAAAATAATACAAATTCAAAAAAAAATTTCTTTTATAGACAACTGTTGTTAAATCACTATCCTAGCTTGATCATGGCATGCTTGTAACTTGATAATTTGTTTCAACAAAGCTGTCT
>NW_013745759.1:0-1748 GCF_000517525.1 Limulus polyphemus
TTTCCGAATATAACTCTGGGATACACTTAATCACAATATTCGCGCTAAAACAAACAGTATCACGAACGAACGTTAACTTCAACAATACCCTGTGACTGCAGTTCAATTACTCACTGTCTACACACACACATTACATTATTCTCGTCACGTTGTCACCCTCTTTTATATACCAGCCTACCCTATCTAGTAAATACTGGAGCATTCGCCAAGGTACGGGATAGTACTAGAAACTAGAGGGCGTGAGAATAGTCACGTGATCTCGATGACGCAACAATATGTTAAAGATTATATGGTGAAGTAAGACGGACTAAAAACCCCATAGATATTTGGAGAACTGCACCTTTAGGTAACAAACGTTACACAGCAATACTTCAGTCATAAAATCTGTAAGCCACTTACACTTCAAAATGTCAATCCACTTACTTTATAATAAAAATTTTCCACCAATTAATTAACTTGTAGTTTAAAAACAAAATATGATTTTTAATACATGGGATATTTTTCATTCATTCAAAAAACTAAGGTATTGTTGTAAGTTATAGTTTTAATATTATAATCTAGATGTTTGTTAGCGGAAGCTGCTAATCATGATAATGCAATATCTAGAAAAGTCATAATGATTTAATAATCTATATATGTATTATAATACATGACGTTGTCAGTTTTACCAATGCACTGTTGTAGAAACTCCATGTGTTAGCTGGGTAGAAACTTTGTTAGATATTTATAAACAAAGGTACGATGTAAATATGACAAACAGTGATAACTTAACGGAGTCAGTTATTGAAGTGTTCAAGACTAACAGGTGAGTGATTCAGTTCAGTGTTAGAAAAATTATTCAGTGTTAGTTATCGCGTCTAATCTGCTATTCAGTTACTGAGTGAGTTACATGTTTGTTTACCTGTCAAATCTAATTTAAGTTTGTATTAAAAGTATTGTTACGTATCTGCTTGTTTGATAATTTCCGGTAAAAATTCTTTCCGAGAAACTTCAGCGATACAAGTCCCTTCTTAATTAAAACTAGTTTATTCTTTTTTGTTATCAACTTTGTAATACACTTAATTTCCACAGTCACTTTAAACTTAATTACTTTTATAAACACACGCTATAATTCACAGCGATTCACACACTTTATTTACGGTGTCTACTGCTCGCTTGACTCGATTATCTCAATTATCTGTCTCTATATCTATCTATCTATCTGTATTTATTTCTCCTCTTTATTTGCCGGGCTTATATACTAAAAAAGAGGGCGCCTGGAACAGACTAGAGTTGCCAAGAAAATTCAAGATCCTTCGAGAACCTCATGACGTGTTACCAGCGTCAAGTGACTTCCGCTGTCATAATAGTATGTATATAAAGTTGGCTTAACTTTAGTTGTAAAGTTCATGTTGAAATGTCTGTTCATGAAATTATGCCTACAACTGCATGTGATCGTGGCTGTAGTAAATGTTTATTGAAGAAATAACTTAATTCGTTATAGTTAGGTAGACTGGATTTGGTATTACTTTTACAAAGTAAACCAAAACAACCCACTTAACGATAGAATATATTAAAACAAGAGTTGACGGTGGGTCATGCCTTCCCTCTAGTCTGTCACTGCTAAATTAGAGACGGCTAGTGCAGATAGCCCTCGTGTAGCTTTGTGCGAAATTCTGAACAATCTTTACTAATCTATCAAAAGTTTTTAGATATTGTTACGTCTCTGGTCGTTAGTTAATTTCCGTCTAATTTCTTTCCGAATAAAT
>NW_013745760.1:0-2881 GCF_000517525.1 Limulus polyphemus
AAGCTATTAAGTGTAAGATTTGAAACTATAGTGTAATTAGTGTTTGGCTTACCATTTAGATACTTATATTCGAAATTATGAGTAAAAAGATTTTAAGTTTTCTAAAATATTTTAAAGGCTTTCACTAAATTCCTATTTTTAGTGGTAAAAATGGTTGTTAGTGGTATTTTGGATTCTAAAAACCTTAGGCTGTTTAAAGTTTCCATAAAAATAGCATTGAATCATACATTCAGAATAAAACCAAAAGATCTGGATACGAAACTATGTTAACTTTAGAACTTTAGAAATACCGAATTTCCGTACTTGTAAGTAATTTCAGCATTCGTAATTTTTAAACTGTGTGGTATGTCAACGTTATTTTATGTTTTTGCAATTTTAAAGTTTATTCATACGTAAGTCAAGATCATGTAAAAAACACTCTTGATGGGCTCAATGTAGCTAGCATATTGTGCACATTTGCGCTTAAAAACAGGCAAACGTAAAAACTGAGATGAAATTCTTAACATTAAAGACATTCTATAGAATTTTAAATATTTGACGTAATTCTCATAAAACAGGTTCCAACTTCTTTAATCTTTTTTTTTTTACTTCTTTGTAATTAAACTCATAGCTACACAATGGGCTATCTGTGCTCTGCCTACACATATTCTAGCGTTGTTGTTGTTCTTTATTACTAAAAAGTAGTTATTTAATGATTTTCAGAATGGAAATATTATGATTTGATATTGCTTGAAATATTTTCAAAAGTCAAGTTGAAAGAATCATAAACAAAAAGAATACCAGTAAAAGCCCAAACATAACATTCTCCTCGTTGATGCATCCACATCAAATAACATAAGAATTGATCACGCTGCTACATATAACTCATAAATAGCTATCGTTAGATTTGAAAATATCCAAATGTGTGGAATTTCTTTGAAAAACAAAAAGTAATTCCTCTCAAATAATGAAATAAATGTGAGAGACTAATCGAACAAATTAAGCCCCCCCCAGTTTGTTCAGTTTTAGCATTATATATGTAACCTTATTCCAACGGTCTCTATTAAAAGGCACTAGAGAATTAAGAACTACTGTTCTTAACAGGATGTTGTCTCGCTAATATTATAATAAATACACTAAAAAAACTTCTAAAGTGTCCATTATTGAAGAATACCATAGGATTGTTTTTCAGTCATTGAGAATTTAATACGAACTAACTATTCTAGAACTGATTACTCCAGAACTTCAATCTGATAGCATGAAAGTTTTTGGAAAGAAGACTTTCAGATTTTATTTTCCTCATAATCACGTCCTGAAAACTTATAGCACTTACATACTACATTTATATCAAAAAAATGCAAACGAAACTAACTACCACCTCTTCGAAATATATATTTATATATTCGATAATTATTTAAGTAATGTATTGTAAAAGATGAAAGAAAATGCTTTTCAGAAAGTAAAAAAAATTGTACATTTAGCTGGAGAGATACAACAAGAGAAGAAAAGAAAGAAATATGAAGAAACAGCATGTACAAATAAGAAGAAACAAACACTGTATGGGATAATTTAGAATAAACATAGAAAGTTGTGATAATTAATAAGAAAGAAAATCAGGAAACAAGGAATCAAACAGACAATATTTTAAACTTTGGATATATATAGAAAGAAAGAACAAATGAATTTTTAGAAGAGATAAAAGAGTTAAAAGCTAAGATAAAATCATATCAAATAAAAACAAACAAGTAAGAATCCTCTATAGCCGCGGTACATGAAATTATTTTAGGCAGTATTAGAGTAAATTAATCTATGAGACCTATTTTTTTCCCTTATTATGAGATACACTTTTTTGCGCCAGCAATATCAAGTGTGTGGCACGCGTGTTACGGATTCAATCAGGATCTCTACCAGCCAACCCTCAAATTGAAATTCTTTTAGGTAGAATTAGAATATATTAGACCTTTGGTGTGGTCAAAAATATCAATCAAAAGGGTTTGACCTCCTGAGTTGTCGAAAACTGTAATTAGATTTCAACTTCATCAAGAGATGACGGAGCTATGAGCTAAAAGTTGTTTGTACTTGTTTGTTTGTTATGGATTTCGCACAAAGCTACACGAGGGCTATCTGCGCTAGCCGTCCCTAATTTAGCAGTGTAAGACTAGAGGGAAGGCAGCGAGTCATCACCACCCACCGCCAACTCTTGGGCTACTCTTTTGCCAACGAATAGTGGGATTGACCGTCACATAATAACGCCCCCACGGCTAAAAGGGCGAGCATGTTTGGCGTGACTGGAATACGAACCCGCGACCCACAGATTGCGAGTCGAGCGCCCTAACCACCTGGTCATGTCGGGCGTTTGTACTTGAAAAACGCTAAGCCATCCTATGAGCCGCAATGCCTCTGTAAAAAATAAATAACAGGAGCAGTTTGTTTGTTTGAATTTCGCGTAAGCCGCTCTAATTTAGCCGTGTCAGACTAGAGGGAAGGCAGCTAGTCATAATTACCCACCGCCATCTCTTGGGCTGCTCTTTTACCAACAAATTGTGAGATTGACCGTCACATTATAACGCCCCCACGGTTGAAAGGGTGAGCATTTTAGAATTTAAAGAATAATAAGTTCAAACAGTGGAAGAAATGAAGAGCAAAGTTGAGGAGATGGTTTAAAAAACTGGCATTTGAGTTAAAGGGAGGAGAAATGGTATATAAGCTTCATAGCAAAGATGAAAGATGTTTTAGATGAGAAATAATATAATTTATAAAACGTGAAATAAACAGAAAAGGTTTCCAAAAAGAAAGGAAATAATGAAAGAAAACCAATTATATGCAAAATAATACTTTTTTTCCAAAAAGAGTTAGGTAAGTAATAAATAAATTGACTATAGTAGGAAAAAAGAATGTCAGT
>NW_013745761.1:0-838 GCF_000517525.1 Limulus polyphemus
AAGAAAGTTTTTACTTTGTTTGATGTTTGATATACATATACGTGGAAATAGAATAGGAAATTTTTATTTGTTTTATGTTTGATATATATACGTGGAAATAAAATAAGAAAGTTCTTACTTTGTTTGATGTTTGATATATGTACGTGGAAATAAAATAAGAAAGTTTTTATTTTGTTTGATGTTTGACATACATATACGTGGAAATAGAATAACAAAGTTTTTATTTTGTTTGATGTTTGATATATATACGTGGAAGAAGAATAAGAAAGTTTTTATTTTGTTTGATGTTTGATATACATATACGTGGAAGAATAAGAAAGTTTTTACTTTGTTTGATGTTTGACATACATACGTGGAAATAGAATAAGAAAGTTTTTATTTTGTTTGATGTTTGATATATATACGTGGAAATAAAATAAAAAAGTTTTTATTTTGTTTGATGTTTGATATATATACGTGGAAGAAGAATAAGAGTGTTTTTATTTTGTTTGATGTTTGATATACATATACGTGGAAGAATAATAAGAAAGTTTTAACTTTGTTTGATGTTTGATATACATATACGTGGAAGAAGAATAAGAAAGTTTTTATTTTGTTTGATGTTTGATATATATACGTGGAAGAAGAATAAGAAAGTTTTTATTTTGTTTGATGTTTGATATACATACGTGGAAATAGAATAAGAAAGTTTTTATTTGTTTGATGTATGATATATATACGTGGAAGAATAATAAGAAAGTTTTAACTTTGTTTGATGTTTGATATATATACGTGGAAGAAGAATAAGAAAGTTTTTATTTGTTTGATGTTTGATATATATACGTGGAAGAAGAATAAG
>NW_013745762.1:0-3424 GCF_000517525.1 Limulus polyphemus
TCCAACGACGTCCAACAAGACGACCTAGTTTTGCCCCCAAAATAAAACAGTAAAGATGTATAACTAATGTGAATTATTGTCCTATACATGATAGAAAAGTAATTTCGTATTTGTTCAACACATATATAAAGAAACAGGTGTGTAATTGACGGCTACGTTGTTATACTTCTCTGTCTACTCTAGAGTTGCGTTCTAATGTATTTAATTTCGAATAAGTAGTATATTTTGACGTCATCTTTACTCTTCCTTTCATACCTATAATTCTATAATATAGAAGAATTGTAGCAAAATAATGGCAGCGTATTTAACACTGAATCGTAGATACACATTTTACCGATACAATTCCATGGTTGATTAAATAAATTGTCTATAATCCAGTTTATTATATGTATTACTGTTTTTCTACGTATGTTAAAGCTATGTAGTACTAACTTTATTCGAATATGAAAGTTAGCAGACTGGAAGTTCGACCTTTCGTATCAGTTGGTGGATATTTTCTGATTTGTTTGGCAATCGGTACTGTACTAAACTTTGGAAACATCACTCTTTACTTAACTTCTTACCTGAGACAAAGAGTCAAGAAGGACACAACATATGAAGAAACTAGCTGGATTTTCTATGCATTTATCTGTATGTTAAAATATGCTGGTGTCACAGCGGCAGCTTTCAATGCTTACATAACAATAAATTTATAGACTTCATTCCTGTGGTGGCCACAGCACAAATATCCCATGTGCAGCTTTGTGCTTAAGCAAACAACGCATATTAATGATAGTTCAGTAAAGGTTTTTTAAAGTTAAACTTCAAAACTACAATATATATATATATTTACATATGTTACACACATTTTATTTCGTTTTATGAATTATATAAAACAATCATATCTGTACCTACACTAGTCTTACTGAAGATGCGTTTCAACACTGGATATAAAACGTAAAAAAGAATACGTGTTGAAGTGTTATCTGTAACAAGATAATAAGGTTAAACTTCAAGGAATTTGTGTAAAAATAATGAAACAATTTCAAACTCTCAACGTTTTTAACTTAGACAATTAGAATATACATTCTCAGACTGTTTAACAGTCTCAAAACAACCACTCTACATGTTTCCACGCGTATCACGTCATCCTCAGGAGTGCTAAGTCTAAAAACAACCATTTATACCAAGGTTGTTAATCATGTGACTCATACTATTACATAAATAAAGGGTAAACCCAAAAGAAGGTTACGCCATCGGTGTATTTTTTGACCTGCTAACCCTTCATCCTTATTCAAAGTTTGGCCATTGTTATTGTGTTTAATTATTTCAATAGATTCTCTGGTATTTCTAATTGTCATATCATTCCTTGAGTCAAGATAACAGTTGCCTTGGGTTAGACTTAACAAGCGTCTTCAGAGCATCAATATCAATTCCAACAAGTCGGCCATCACAGTTTTTAATGCTAAATTTGCTGAATCGTCGTTGATACTCACGAATGTTCAAAACATTTCCATAAACTTCTTTGATATTCTTTGTGGCTACAGAGACGTTGTTTCCCTTCTTGTATTGAAACAGCATTACATACCGGATGTGTGTCTCGTCGTGTGCCATCACTATAAGGGATTAGAGTTTACTAAACTTTACACGTTATATAGGCTACACTAACGTGACGTTTAGGAATTCGTTGAACTATTAAACGTGATGTACGTTTTTTGTGGGATGGTTAAAGAAAGTGTTCCAAATCGCGACATTAACTACTTGACGACCTAATAGCTTAAAACTACAAAATACTAGCATTATTCGAATATAAAATTTAGCAGACTGAAAGTTCGACCCTTGGTATCAGTTGGTGGGTGTTTCCTGATTTATCTGTCAACCGATACATTACTAACGTTTGGAAACCTCATTCCTTACTTAACTTAATTTTTGGACACATTTTTGTTAACGTCCAGGAGTCGCTACAAGCTGTTGGGGTTTTATGAAGTTAAAATTAAAAAAAGACGTCATTATTTATGTACTTTATGTATACTTGGCGTCCATGTTTTATATATGATGAGAGATTGTAAATTCTACTTTTATTTTTTATGGTTTTGTTTACCGTTTTTTTTTAGCGTTGTTGCTGGATCAAATGAAGTCCTAAACGCGCTGCTATATGATATTTTCTGCTTCCATGGGGCATATTAAAGTCTACATTATTCGAAATAGTGTCCTGTGATTCTACATTCTGTAACAATCAGGCTAAATATGTGCGTATGGGATATAGTACTCTACGTGGTGACACTCCACAACAATAGACTAAGCAAAAAATTCTTACAAAATGTAATAAACCTTGTGTACAACGTATCAATGCATAAACTTATACAGTAGAAAACTTAAATTCCCAATGTTATTTATCAGAAAAAGCTTTTCACTTGAAATTGACTGAGGTTGAAAACACAGTATTTTTGAATAATATTTGCGAAGGAAAACGGAAATTGTTGCATTATAAGTAGTGAACAATGATGATTGCATGACGAAGAATACAGATGAAGAGTTTTTGAAGAGAAAACGAAGACTACTCTGGAAGGAGTATTAAAAATGGTTTCACCTTGACGTCAGAAAAACAAAAATGATATAACGAAATAGGAATATGAGATAGGTTGGCACTGCATAGCAATATTAAAGATGTCGATGGTATAGGTGGAGAACAAATATGATTGTACTGTATAGATAATGGAACAACGATAGTAATGATGTTTTAAAAGAAATGGTAGTGTGTTGGTAGAACAAAGATCAAAGTGATAAAAAGAAACAGTAGATATGGTAATAGCTTTTATATGCGAAAACATCTGTTAGCTGAGTTCCTACACAGATCTCAAAATATAACGTTGATAAAAGGAAACATCGGCACATATAGATACGTAGATCTTGAAAGTCGAGTTGTTCAAAACTTGAAAATAGCGTTGCTAACTGGACCAATTGCAGCATTTTCAAAAGTGGCACTATGTCCTCCAAACTGCAAAAGAAAATGCATCAGCATGGACGGAGCTAAGGCAAACTAAGAAAGCACTGCCTGGACCTGAAATATTATCTGTGTCACTACTACAGCCAACTGTTGTTCAACTGCTTGTTTAGTTTTCTAATGGAATTGAAGTGATGGGAGTTGAACCTTTACCTTGTCATTATCTATATTTTGTTATATATATATATATATTATTTTTCTTGATCATGTATTTAAGTGCATATTTTGTAAATTAACAGGTGTCTTTGCACTTTGTTTCTGTTGAGTTAACACTTTCCTTTCCTGAAAATGTATCTCTAATAGATACTTACCTCTTCATACAGTTAAGCTACCTTCCTTACATATCTCTCATAAAGATTTACATTTCACTGGCCTTTATCCCTATCGCCCCGGGTACCCTTTACTGTTCGTGACATATAAATTATAAGGATTTAATGAAAG
>NW_013745763.1:0-1743 GCF_000517525.1 Limulus polyphemus
TCTAACCCTTCCACAAGTAGAATGGTTTTCTTTGGTACTCATTATTAAGTTTTGCCAGTCCAGTATGAAACATTGTTCTTTCTCGTGTTATACATTTAGCTCCAGAATCACCTTTCGAATACTGAGATAATGTCCGATTTAATGGTTATGGTTCAAATACCGAAAATTGACGAAACATTAGAAACCAATAGGCCTAGTTCTTGTGATAAAAAAAAATAAACTGCGGATGTTTTTTTTTTTCATACACTGATGTTAATTTGTACATTTCGGATTCCAAACCAGAGATATGTATCATTGGCATTTCAGATATGCATCGTATCTTACTCAAGTCACTGCCCAAGAGACCTTTCGGTTACTACCAGAGCTCGTCAGTTGGATTGAACGACGAGAAACAACGAAAGTATTTCAGAAGTGTTGCTTGCCGATAGCAACCTTGTTCTTAACTTCCCTTATATAATGTTTCGTTTTTCGTATCAGAATCTTTTGCTTTAAGCATGCCAATCGAAATATTATTCTCGCAACAACCCACCCATTCATAAACAGTGTATCAATATATTATTTTATAACCAACAACTAACCCTAAACAACGTATCTTAATTGTACTTTATTTCATTATCAAACATAATTTGATGTAAAAATGTATCCGACAAACTAGAACTTTTGTTTAAATCATTAGATACGTAGAGAAATAAAGAAAACTTCTTTAGTAATACATCACATACTGTGATTTTAACCAACATTATATTTTATTGCTGATTTTTATTCAGCTTGTTCAAGTTCTTTTAGAACAGGTGAATGATTTTCTATGAGGAATGATGCTCGAATAATTATAGGTTTATTTCAATCTTATTGTACTATATGAGTCAATACAACACTAATAGTTAAATAAAAGAGTCTGTTTTTTGTTTATAAAATAGAAATTGCTCGAGGAAAAGCGTTTCACTAGAAGAATTAGAACACAAAGTTACTGGAGCACATATATCTAACCTGAGAACACAAACATGCCTTTACCGAGTTTTATTAATAGAGATACGATAAATTAGTGAGATAATGTAATATAACAACAGCACACTACAAAACAAAGGATTACAGCCTTAAATAGAGCTGTTCGCTTCGGTAATCAAACATGTAGGAAGAATGGGAAAAACCCGATTTAACGGAAAGACCAAGAGGCAAAAAACACAAACTATCGTCATTAAAATGGGTATTTGCCATAATAATTTACAAAACTAACAGGTTGATGCTTGGTTGATCTTTCAAATTAATACACAGAAAAATATAGGCATTAATTCACCTATTAAATTGAACTAATCTGTACCGAACTCAATTATTTAATTTTTCTTGATTAAAAGTTGTTTGTTGTATTTGTTGCTACCTTTTTATTCATTGTTATTTATTCAATCATTTATGAAATGGATGTTAGTTAATTTTTCTATGTATGGATGACAATTCTCTGGACTTGCTGAAGAGTCTGACGTTGTGCGAACTGAAATAGAAATAATAATAAATTATTTATTTATATAAAAAAATATTTAAGTTTTTGTTCTAGATCTGGTGTGTGTAGCTTTAGCGGGACACATGTATTTACATTACAAAAATGGAAGAACTATTGATCGTAAATTAAGAACAAAACTTCACTAAACCAGTTCCTCTTAAAACTGCTCCCCCCTTGATAACAGTCACGTTTTCGAACTGGTGTATTTAAGTGTTTTACACTCACAAAAAAGAAACCTACCATTCTCT
>NW_013745764.1:0-1746 GCF_000517525.1 Limulus polyphemus
GCAACCCTAAATCTATTCAGTTACAAAATATTAGTTTGAAATGGCACAAAATTAGTGGAATGGTATCTGTTTGTGTGTAATCAAAGTGGTTTAACTTGACTTTGGGATAAATGCATCTGTTCAAGCCACAACTCAAATAGTAATATAACAAACCAACAATGATGTCCAAAGATCTTTCCAAACAAGTCAGGGATAAAATGGTAGAGAAGCACAGATCAGGAGTAGGTCACAAGTCGCTGATTATCCCTTTGAGTACAGTGAAGTCCATCATTAAGAAGTGGAATGTGCTTCATACCATCCAGTCACTACCTTCCAAACTAAGCAGCCAGGCAAATTGAAAATTAGTTAGAGATACCACAGTGAAGCCAACGGTGACTTTGAAAGCTTTGCAAAGTTACATGTCTGAGATGGGAGTCAATGTTCATATATAGACAATATCCCAGTCCCTACACAAAGCTGGCCTGTATGGGCGAGTGGGAAGAAAGAAGCCATCACTGAAAAAGAACCATCTTAAATCTCTTATGCGACAAAGCATGTAAATGATACTGCAGACATGTGGCAGAAGGTTTTGTAGTCAGACGAGATAAAAATTGAGCAAGCCCAACACAACACATCACCCAGTCAACACAATCCCAACTGTCAAGCATGGTGGTGGCAGCATCATGTAATGAGGATGCTTCTCACCAGTAGGGACTGGGAAGCTTGTTAGGGTTGAGGGGAAAATAAATGATGAAAAGTGTAGGCGAATCCTAGAGGAAAACTTGCTTGAGTCACCCAAGAATCTAAAACTGGGTCGAAAATTCACATTTCAGCAGGAAAATGATTCGAAGCATAAAGCTAAAGGCACACTGGAGTGGTTTCAAAAGAAAAAAGTGAATGTTCTGGAATGGCCCAGTCAAAGACGTGACTTGAATCCAATATAAGATTTATGGCGAGTCTTGAAGATTGCAGTCCATCAACGATCTCCACTGAACTTGTCAGAATTGGAGCAATTTTGCTAGGAAGAATGGGCAAACATTACACTATTCTATTGTGCAAAGCTGGTAAATTCCTATCCAAAAAGACTCACAGCAGTAATTACTGCCAAAGGTGCTTTTACCAAGTACGGACTTAAGTGGCTGAATACAATCAGGAAATTTCAATCTATGTATTTTCGTTGCAGGTTTTGCTGACATTCAACCTCCTTCACACATAACAGTTTTATGTTTGATCATTAGAGTTTTGAATAAAAACAATCTCATTAACAAATTGTTTACATTATTTATATTTCATCAAAATGTGACATTATTGATAAGGGATGAATACTTTTGCAAGGCACTGTATCTTAGAGGAATGTTTTGTTTAATCATGAAAGAATTGATGAAATTATGGATCTTAGAACAATGTTTTATCTATTCATAAAATAACAGAAGAATTCTTCCTGCCATTTTTGTTTTAGATCTTAAAATACTATATTGTTTACTCGGTAAATATTGGAAGGATTTCATCTGTCTCTTTGTTTTCTGCATCTTGTAGGAAAGTCTTCTTTACTTATATACAATCGATGGCATCTACCTGGCTCTTTCTTTCACGTATGTTAGAGAAACGTCTTGTTTACTTATATATAATCGATGGCATCTACCTGGCTCTTTGTTTCACGTATGTTAGAGAAACGTCTTGTTTACTTATATACAATCGATGACATCTACCTGTCTCTTTCTTTCACGTATGTTAGAGAAACGTCTTGTTTACTTATATACAATCGAT
>NW_013745765.1:0-1190 GCF_000517525.1 Limulus polyphemus
ATATATCAGAAAACTATTAACTTCAATTTAAAGCAAACGATACGAATCTTAATTTTAATCTATGAAATTTTCCTTGTGATCAGCTTGCTACGCGGGTCAGCGGGAAATTTGTGGACTCGCTAAATTAAAATCCGAGGTTCGATTCCTGTGGTGGATAAAGCGCAAATAGCCCATTGTGTAGCTTTGCGCTAATAACAAACAAACAAATTCGTGTTTTATTATCAAAATTAAAAGTAAAGAATTTAAATAAGCAGCGAAATGATAATTTAATGTTTAGAAAACGGCGTGAAAAAACCCATATTGATCAAGGGCTCTTTTGTATTTTGTAATCTCGTTAAACATACAACATAGTGGCCACTGTAGGCGCAATTCCTATATATATATATATATTCCAAAAAACTTTTCAATTAAATTTATTAGTTTGACATAAAATCTGAATAAATAGTATTCAAACTCCATTCAGTCCTGGAAAGCCTTTGTTAAGTATTTCACCATGGTAATGTACTAGAAACACACTGTACATTGCTTATGCGAGTATTGATCCACAACCCACGGTCGGTGTGAAATGACATCGCTTAATGCATTCCTGATGAAGCCGTGAGTCGATATTAGGGAGAAATAGCGTTTAGTCGAAAAGCGGCATAAAATAGACTGCTATAATAGTCATCAAAAGGGAAATTTTGCAATTTAAAGTAGACAAGGAGCGCATACGAATGTTTTAAAGCTCGCTCCACACGTGACTGGTCCCATTTTTCATCCTAACCGATTCCGGGGCAGGAATCAGTCTCCGTGTAAGTTTTAATAAATTTTCAACAGAATATGCATGGGTTAATTTAACTCTGCTGTGACTTTGGTAAAAAGTAATCTTGGATGAAAATATTTATTGGTACTCTCACTTTTCAACTTTCCGAAACGATTGATGATAGAAGAAGGTATATAATTAATCCAATTAATCAAAACATGAATAAAACTGATGGATTATTAATCCAACTGATAATACCCCCCCCCCAAAAAAAAAAAGATTGAACGAATAACAACGCATAAAAATGATGCATTCTCAAATTAGGAGAAAATAATACAAAGTTTTAATTAAAATAAGCTTATATAATGAATGTTGAATAATTGAATATTTTTAATTATATGCAAACAATTGAGAAATGCAACAAAAAGACTTATAGTCATAAGCACTA
>NW_013745766.1:0-1743 GCF_000517525.1 Limulus polyphemus
CCACAATCTGTTAGCCTCTAGTGACAGTACTTGCTACAAGTTCCACAATTTGTCAGCCTCTAGGGACAGTACTTGCTACACGTTCCACAATCTGTCAGCCTGTAGGGACAGTACTTGCTACAAGTTGCACAATCTGTCAGCCTGGAGTGACAGTTCTTGCTACAAGTTCCACAATCTGTCAGCCTCTAGTCTAATCTTAACGAGTTTATTGCTACAATTCACATTCTCTAACACTATTCACATGTTATTTTGCACTTAGAGTACTGAAAAGCACGACAGTTGTAAATGAGTTAAACATTCAAGTTTATTCGATGACAAAGAACCCACTTTGAGACTAATAATGGTTGGAGACGGCTTGGATGGGTAATGAAGAAAAACTTTAATATAAGTTTAACATAACAGCAAATGTACAACGTTTCGACAAGGTTTTGTCATCATCAGGTACAAGTAATTTGTCTCTATGGAGGATTTTAACTCTGATTAGTTCCCTGATAGTTCAGCAGTGAAACTTGATCGCTTAAAACGTTAAACTTTGGGACCCCAATTCTGTAGTGGACAGAGTGTGTACGTAAGCCAATGGCACAACTTTATACTAAAATGAACAGTAACTTCATATTCAAAATATATTTCACCGCTACAAAAAAAGTATTTTTCTGTTTTCCAGTTTGCCCTTTTCCTTAGTCCAGGGTAAATGGTAATGAATGGAATTCCCTGAAAGCAGTACAAGTTGGTTACGAGTGATGGGTTGAGCTTCTTGTTTATTTTTAATATCTTAAATCTTTAAACCCCTAATTTTTTACGTGTTCTGCCAGATTTATTTTCATGATACCCTAATAATTATCACCATACCTTATAAAATTTTCCAGTCTGTTTATAAAAGGTGGATAATAACATGGTTTGGATTAGTTTACAGCCAAAGAGACACAAACGTTATCAGATGCCATCACCGCGTGATGGGATTTTTGGCCGGATGCTGGTAGCCTTCGCTAGGGTTCAAGGAGTTAAACAGTTTGTATTCTGAACAGTTCAGGAGAATAAATACTGTTTAAACGTAGGTTCACCATAGTGAGGAAAAGACAACTAAAAGCAAGAAGTAATAATTTTGATTGAAATTATTGTTAGTTCCTGATCTAATCTCCAATTGCAAGAAAAGAGGATAGTAAAATATATATATATTTTTTTCAATGATAAATTACTATAATTGATGTAAAATTAATTTTTCATAGATAACTTTGTATATTGTGTCAACATTGTACCAATTTTCTATGTTCTGTTGTGTTTGAGACAAGTTTGTATTTATCTTTAAAATAGAAATGTCTGTAAACTTGGGATTTAAAAAAAAAGATGCACTTATGTAATGTTGCCACATAAATATATTGTAGTTTGAAAGTAAGGAATTTGGAATATATATACACTAGTTGCCCAGTGATGAGGATATACTGTTGTTATGTATAATTATATATGTATGTATCTGTATTGTTTCTAGTCCTAATAAATGTTTCAAAGGTTAATGTCATAAACTTTATTTTCCTAACCTTATGTTGTATATCGAGAGAAATCATATTCTGAGACAGAATATATATACTGTGAATATTTTTGAAGTTAACTGTTTTATCACCGTGTTTGAAATAGCTAAATTTTTACCTCAATCTACAGTTTATCATCATGTATGCAACCCTGAAGAGAAAATTCTATTTCACACTCTACCAGCTGTGATTTGATAGAAAGACAGCATGAATTGCT
>NW_013745767.1:0-1827 GCF_000517525.1 Limulus polyphemus
CTACCCCCAGGGGTAATTTTAAATCGATTTCATCCTACCTCCCGGTAATCTGAACGCGATTTTAAGTTACCGTGGGGTAAGGTGAAGCAGGGGTAATCTGAAATTGCTACACCGAAGATAAAAAATGGATTCTCTATGCCAAAAACAATGGCTCAGTCTTAGACAAAAAACACTTCTGACCCCAAAATTTGGATTCTATCCGCAGAAAGTTATGCTTTGCAACTGGTGGGTCATCAAAGGAATAATTCATTTCGAGCTCCTCGATCCACAGCAAACTGTTAATGCTGAGATCTATAGTCAGCAACTAGGACGTTTAAATCAAGCCCTTCGTCAAAAACGCCCTTCACTCGTCAATCGGAAAGGTGTTCTTCTTATCCACAACAATGCACGTCCACATGTGGCACGTTTGATGCAACACAAGATTATGGAGTTGGGTTGGGAAGATCTCCCCCACCAACCATATTCTCCAGATATGGCACCATCAGATTACCATCTTTTTTGTTCGCTATAACACTATCTTAATGGGGAAACGTATGTAAATGTGGAAGGTGTTAAAGAGGACATCGACATGTTTTTTTTTGCTTCAAAGCCAAGTGATTTATTTAATCAGGGCATTAATAACCTGATTGTAAGATGGAAAAGCATCATCGATAAGAATGGAGACTATTTCGTTTAATAAATATTTTGTTTGATAAATAAATTGTTCGGGGTTTTTCATCTAAACAAAAGCGACATTAATTTCTTGACGACCTAATATAAGCTTAAAACCCCCAGTCTGTGAGAAACGTACTGAAATATTTTAGTTTTTTTCCCCATAACCTTTTTCGAAACTACATATAAACGAATAATTTTCATATACAACCCCATGTTTCTTATGTTGTATTTTCGGAACGTTCATGTAAAAGATACGAAAGCTCCAGTCCGTTCTGTAATTTGCCACATATCTCTGAATTAGATTGATTTCTGGTTATTTTACTGCTTATCATTAACGGTGGAAGCGACCAAACGAAAGAACAAGAAAAGGTCTCTTACGTTTATGATGCGTAGCGTAGTTATGATGACTGAAGAACATTTTAATCGCCATAATCATAAACGTTTCTAACTGAAACTATTTCTAGACTATTCTTTTTTTTTCTGTAGTTCGTTATGAAGGTCAATTACTTGTTTGTGAGAAAAACTGAGGTGAACAGGATAGGATACAATAATCTTGAACACCTCTTATTTTATCTAAGTCCCTACAATTAACAAAGAGAGGGAGAGAAAGTATGTGACAAAAATCGCTTTTCGCGAAAATTCTAAAATTCAATGTATCAGCCCTCGACTTTTGCTTCGAAAAATTTTGGTAAATTTCTATAAAAAAAAACAACAACAACAAACCAAATTATCTTTCGCAAGCGCTTCGAGATATGATGCTAAAATTAAAACATGTTACGTGCCAGTCATTAATCGATTTATAATACGTATATCGCTTCGATAGACTTCACAACAGCTCGCTTGTGGCGCTGCTGTCGAGGTAGTCTTGTCAAGCCATTGCTGCGGGAACGGATCAGTTGTCAGCTATTTCTACCAGCGAAAGGGCGGTTCAAAGTATCGGCTTTACTGCAGGTCTCTGAGGAATCACAGGCTTTTATCACAATGAGAGACACCCAAGCTGACTCCTTCTAAAATCCTGTAGTCACCCGACCTAAAGCTGTAATTTACGTAAGTCCTATAGGTTTAACTTCAGAAAAGACAACGTTCAGATGTTAATTTGTCATTTCTGGAGTTAAACTATATTGTTTATAGAGAAAAGTTATGTATTTTATAGCTTCTAAAGGATCCGTTCAG
>NW_013745768.1:0-618 GCF_000517525.1 Limulus polyphemus
GACGTTGTAACGTCGAAACATGTAGAGTCGTCAACTTTTTGAAGGCCATGGTTTTTATTGTGTACCAGTTTAACGTTGAATATTATTTATGATTTTAACTT
The DNA here is from genome assembly GCF_000517525.1 of Limulus polyphemus. Taxonomy (NCBI): domain Eukaryota; kingdom Metazoa; phylum Arthropoda; class Merostomata; order Xiphosura; family Limulidae; genus Limulus; species Limulus polyphemus. The sequence goes on from NW_013745768.1 coordinate 102, forward strand.
TATATACAAGTGCCAAAATACTATAATTATGACTGATGGGCTTTCAGCAGTGGACACAAAATGCTCAAGATCAATAATTGACATCCGTAGGTGAAAAAAAGTGTAAACACATTATGAGAATAACCATTAACAACAGGAAAAAAAATGTAAACACATGAGAATAGTCATTAACAACAGGAAAAAAAGTGTAAACACATGATGAGAATAGCCATTAACAACAGGAAAAAAAGTGTAAACATATTATGAGAATAGCCATTAACAACAGGAAAAAAAGTGTAAACACATTATGAGAATAGCCAGTAACAACAGGAAAAAAAGTGTAAACATATTATGAGAATAGCCATTAACAACAGGAAAAAAAGTGTAAACACATTATGAGAATAGCCATTAACAGACAGGAAAAAAAGTGTAAACATATTATGAGAATAGCCATTAACAACAGGAAAAAAAAGTGTAAACACATTATGAGAATAGCCATTAACAGCAGGAAAAAAAGTGTAAACATATTATGAGAATA
>NW_013745769.1:0-1745 GCF_000517525.1 Limulus polyphemus
TCAGATACCTGGTAATACCCAGTGCTACAAGTCAGTTGACTCAGTGCCTGATCAAATACAAGTGGTCAACTATCTCCCAGAGTTTCTGAATTCACTTGAACCTCCAGGAGGCCCAACACATTGTCTCAGTCTAATGTAGGATAACCGATCATGATACTCAGAAATTTGGATGCACCACGTCTATGCAATGGAACAAGAGTGGCAGAAAAGAAGCTCATGCCCCATGTTTTTGAAGCTACAATACTTTCTGGATGTGGTCTGGGTGAAGATTTGTTCACAATGAGAATCCCACTGATATGCCATTTGAGTTTAAGACTACAGTTCCCATTCGCTTAAGTTTCTCCATGTCCATCAACAAATCGCAAGGTCAAACAATGAAGGTAACTGGTTTGCAGTTGGAAGAGCCCTACTTCTCTCATGGACAGCTCTATGTTGAATATTCACGTGTTGGAAACCCAAAAAATCTTTATGTAAATTCTCCATATGGAAAAACTAAGAACACTGTTTGTTATGAAGCTCTTATCTGACTATATTTTTATGAAACCCTCACCTGACTATGTTTTTGACAAAAGTCGAGTTTCTTTGCATTGTGTATCTTTCTTACAAAGAAAATAAATATTTTGTTTGAAAGAATTATAATTCAGGCACAATTACCATGAAGCTTTTTTAGTTATTTTCCTCTTAATCAAGTGGTCACCAAACTGAGTGTTTCGTTCCACGGGCAACGCCGGGTATCCTGCTAGTCATTTAATAAAATGGTAAAAGTTATAGTAAATAACCCAATAAGATAATCACATAAAAAACAATACATGGATAATTAATGTAAATCAATTGGCAGGTTTACCTGCTGTAGAGACTCAACAGAGTTCACCTGTAAACAGATATGATAGTCTAGATTTGTTTTCCATTCTTCTTCTTTGTGAATTACAAATAAATGCTCTCAACACCTGAAATGTGCTCACGAGTCGTAATAGAACTTATAAAAAAAGATATGTTACAAAAAACATAGGTTGAAAAACAAAACGTAAAAAGCAATTCAACGATAGGTAATAGTTTTTTTCAGAGTTCCCAAATTATGTTTTACTTTCATATTAGTTTTTAACCGCATATTGTCATACATCATTTTTCCGTACTAAAACACGTAAACACCTGTGGAGACTGTAAAGCCACATACTACTTTGAGACAATGAGCATGTGGATATTTTAATGAAAAACACAAAAAAGTTGATTAACCTCTTCGCTTCCTCTATACATCAACATAGTGAAGAAACAGGACACGAACTTAACTTATCCAATTTCAATATCCTTTGTAAGGCCAACACTGATCTGGAATTAGTGCTCAAAGAAACCCTCCACATTGAACAACTTTCACCAACACTGAATGTCATGCAGTCTTCTTTAAATTAGAAATTTTTAGTATGTACAATATTTTCTTTGTAACATTACTTTGTATTTGTTTCAGTTTTGATTAAATTATTGTTATTGCAGCAATGTATTTCAGTTATTTACTTAGGTTTGGTTTGGTTTGTTTTTTGAATTTCGCGCAAAGCTACACGAGGTCTATTTGCGCTACCCGTCCCTAATTTAGCAGTGTAAGACTAGAGGGAAGGCAGCTAGTCATCACCACCCACCGCCAATTCTTGGGCTACTGTTTTACCAACGAATAGTGGGACTGACCGTCACATTTTAACGTCTCCACGGCTGAAAGGACCAGCATGTTTGGTGTGATGGGGATTCGAAACCAT
>NW_013745770.1:0-1139 GCF_000517525.1 Limulus polyphemus
CAGCATGGTCTGTCCTGATGGTAAACTTTGCACCATAGAAGTAAGGATGGAAATATGTTAGACTTTTTACTATAGTAAGGAGTTCCCTCCGTGTTACACAGTAGTTCCTCTCTGGTCTACTCAACACCCTACTGAAGTAGGCCACCACATGTTCGTTTTTGCCCACTTTCTGAGACAACACTCCTCCAATTCCGACAGTACTAGCATTACAATCGAGTATATACGGCGGGGAGGGATTTGGAAACTTTAAAATTGGAGCTGAGGCCAATTTTTTGTCAATATCTTGAAAGAATGTTGGAAAGAAACCGTCCATTCGAACTTCTGATCTTTTTTTTTCAAATCATGTAGTCGAGCATTTACATTTGCAAAGTTCTTCAAAAACTTCCGGTAATAGGTACACAGTCACTAGAAAATTCTTAACTCTTCCACACTGTCTGGTGTTGCCCAATAATGCATTGCTTTCACCTTGTCAGGATCAGTTCACACAGCATCGTCAGAGACCTTGACCATAACTAAATACAGTCTCAGGTTTATCTGCTTCAGCCATTTTTACTAGATGGAAATCCGAATTTAAGACCAGAGTTGAAAACCACCTGGTTCAACTTACAGCATCAAGTGTATCATCAGTTCTTGGCAGTGGGTATGAGTCTTTTTCAGTTATACTGTTAAGAGCCCTGAAGCCCACACAGCAACGTTGGATCCTATACTTCTTTTAGACTAACACGACAGGAGCTGACCAGGGACTATCTGATTTCTCGACTATCCCTTCCTTAATTAGACCATCCATGACCTTCTCTATCTCTTGTCGCTTTGCTGGAACTATTCTCCTTGGAGGGATCTTAATTGGACGGTAATTGCCTTTGTTTATTCTGTGCTCTACAAGGTTAGTGCAGCCGAGGTCATGATCTCCTTTCGAAAAAATGTCAGCATAATTTGCCAAAAGTTCTTCTACCTCAAGAGCCTGTGATAATGACAAATGAACTATGCTCTTCTTATAGAGGTCAGTCAAATGTTCTGGAAGTGTATGTCCTTTGTTTACAGTTGTATTCCTTGGTTTAACATTGACTGGCTATACCTCTTGGCACACACACCCAACAATGCCCCTTCATTAAGTTTCTGCTCACATTTAAAGATATTGG
>NW_013745771.1:0-1173 GCF_000517525.1 Limulus polyphemus
AAAGCTTCTGTACAGCTTCTGGTTCTCCTTCCTGTTCTAACACCTTGATGCTCACAAGGGTTTGCTGAGACGCAGAATCTATGACAAAGTTGCACCTTTGGCCATCCAGCTTCCCTGTGTGTGCTTGCATTTTACACTCAGCTGTTGAGGTAAAAATGGAAAAAATTAGTAAATTTAAAAGCGAATTAGATACGTTAAAGAACGATTTACTGTCTGTTACACAAGGAGGATACATTGACCATCAACCTAATAAGCCCCAGACAATGGCAAGCCCCTTACAGAGCCCGCAGCTAAACCCTAATGCAGACATTTTCACTCCCGTTAGAAGTCACATCCCAGATAAGAATGTTAGTAATAGGAGTGATCCAGAGCGAAGGAAGCCACAGGAATTCGATGGGAAGGCACCATGGGAAGCATATAGAGCACAATTTGAGCTACTGGCAGGGATGAATGGATGGACTGAGGAGCAGAAAGCTTTATATCTGGCAATGAGCTTGAAGGGACAACCACTGGAAATACTTGGACAGTTGACAGCAGCCAACAGACACGACTATAGAATACTGGTGTCGGCTCTAGAACTCAGGTATGGAACACAAAACCAGTCAGTACTCTACAGGGCCAGGTTCAGGACGAGAGTCCGTGCTAAAGGGGAGAGCCTGCAAGAGCTGGCACAGGACTTGGAGAGCATGGCACACAAGGCCTACCCAACTGCACCACCTGATCTCCTCAAGTTGTTGCTGAGGTTTTAGTTCGTAGAAGACTTGGACAGTCCACAACTTAAGATACAAGTGAAGCAAGCACACCCCTCTATCATACAGGATGCAATGGCCAGAGCTCTCGAATTTGAATCCTACGTTAGGTCCTGCACAGAGATACCGAGGTTGGTACAGTCATCTGGATTCAAGGCCAGAAAAGGTCAGCTTTCAGAGAAGTTTGATGGACTTTGCTGGCACTGTAATAAACCTGGGCACAAGAGAGCTCAATGCTGGAAACTTCATAACAGGGGAGGTGCCACAGCAGGAAAGGCTGGTATCCAGAAAGGTTGTTGGAACTGTGGAAAGCACGAACACTTGAGGAGCCAGTGTACGAAGAATATTACCAACAAGTCGGCCTTAAGGAGACCAGTAGTGGTTGGTGTTGAGCGACGCCCACAAACCCCCATCATGAAAGTCC
>NW_013745772.1:0-1968 GCF_000517525.1 Limulus polyphemus
CCGTCACTGACGTTATATGCCCTCAAGGGACTTGGAACAACTATTATAAAATAAACTGTGTTTCTCTAACAAAGAAAAGTTATACTAAAGAGGAAACTGTCGAAACTTATTTCCATATAAACGTTTTAATTTAATTTTGTATTTAACTCACTAAAACCTTGTGAAATAACCAGAAAAATATGGCCGTAGCAGAAGAGTTAAGAATAGGCTTGATAAATATTTGAATGATAAGGGCTGGGTTTGAGTTTTTTAATGTTTAGTTTACTTTAGTGGATAGGATGGCCTTGATGAACCAAAAGGCCCAATGTTGTCCTTTAATGTTATGTCACATGTTAATTTTTCACCCACAAGAAACACCAGTGTACAGGCAGTAACCTACTCCAGAAACTAAGATTATACTCTATGGTTAAGTTGATCAGCTGTACTGAAAATATGAAAGTCTTAACAGTTTTCATCAATATAACACACAATCACTAGTCAATAACCTGGTCCAGAAACTGGAAACTTGAATTTAAACTTTAGGGTAACAATTATTACTTAATCTTACTGAAAATATTAACAGTGTTCATCAAACTAAACTTTACCTTTTCCATAGAGAATAGCTGTCAACAGTTTAACTGTAGCACTGTTAGTGTTAACACAACTTCGTTTTTTTACGTTGGTTAAATACAATAAAATAAAGTCTTTCTCTTTTCTGACTAGACCTAAAGAGTAAAAGAAAGTAGTGAAAAAATAAATGCATTACATTATACCTCTATGCATATATCACTCAAATGTAAACCAATCAATTCTTTTTTCAAAGTTCTGACTATTCAAATTAATATTAACTTCTGATCATAGCAAGCTATCTACTTAGAGGAAAACAAAATTAAATTATTAATGAATATAGATAATTGAGTATATTTTTCTTACATTCTTATTTATAAAGATTAAATAGAACGAATTATTTCATCAGCTGGGTAACCCTGTGGTTAGTGTTAACAACTTAATCCTTAGGCCTTAAACTTACAACGACGTTTGCCCATCGTAGCATTAGATGTAAGCAAGGCCTAAGACGATACAACATACAAGTACAAAATAATTTTAAATATAAGTAAAACAATAAAATCAGATATTTTACACATTCTAAACAATCCTATTAATGGAAGTAATATAATAGAAATAATACAGTATTGACAAAATATTATTCATGAACATCTAGTAAACTACAATAATATTAATACCCAACCATTACAGTTTATACTCTTCGTAAAGCTTCCATCAGCGCAAGTGTGCTGGACGGCAGAGAAAAACAAAAGGCTTGACAAAAGTACTCAATTTATTGTTTTTTTATATTTATTTATTACTTAGTGCTATAAAAGTAACTACACTGTAATTTAGAAATTTATGTTAAGTAATAAAATAGAAATTAAATACACAAATACAAATTCTGAGTGACGTCTTCACGCGACATGCTCGTGGACTACGTAATTTGAGTTGCGCGGTTGACGCGCAATTTGTCTTGTACGAAGGATTAGTACCAAAACATGGTTCAAAGAGAAATAAAATAAAATAGATGTGAAAAGGATAGATGATTGAACATTTTAGAATAAACAATTGTAATTGTCTCTTAAAACCTGTAGTCATTCTACAAAGAAAAAGAGTGGTAACTTAGATTTATTTCGTATTTTTTGTGGTGTTTACAAAGTACGTCAAAAGAACTGATTCCGTAAACGTTAAAGGGTTGAGAAAATAACAGACAAAATACTGTGTGAAGATGTACATTAAGTGCTGGACCAGTCTGACTCTGAATAGTCTGAGTGCTAGGTGCTTTTTCTGTTAATATTAACAAACTTTTATTATTTAACAGGCTTCTGATTTAATTTGTATAACCTTCTAAATTAATATCCAAGTTTTTCTTTAAAACAGGATCATTCCTGGTGGAACATGATCCTTTCAGGTTTTAAGAGTACTTAATGTACATCTTCA
>NW_013745773.1:0-2411 GCF_000517525.1 Limulus polyphemus
GAAACGTCGATCAGGGAAGCCTTTCTCAAGAGAGAACACGTTGTTTCTGTGTTCTTTGATCTCGAGATGGCTTATGACACCACGTGGAGGTATGGAATTTTGCAGGACCTCCACACCTAGTGGAGCTCCCTAACCACCAGGCCTGTATAGTGGAACGAATGGTTAAAAACAAATAATTCACGTGAGTCATTAACGTTATTTCGGTGAATTCAAATTCAATATTAAAGTTTTTCTTCATTACCCATTCAAGCCGTCTCCAACCATTGTTATTTCGGTGAGTTACTTCATCATCTTTCAATATTATTCTCACATCCACGAAATTATTGTGAATTTTTTAAAAACATGCTAATCTCTAGTCGACAAAGAAAAGATTCCTTAAATATACAAGTTTTTAATTAATTAATTGACATATTCTGCTTTCAGTGAATGACTAAAAGTGGACTCTCGTGACTTGTAAATGTTCAGACAATTTTGTTTGTTTGTTTGTAATTAGGCACAAAGCTAGTGGAAACCACGTACGTCAGTCCATCAGAAATAGTAATATGACCATAGTGGAAACCACGTACGCCAGACCATCAGAAAAGTAATATGAACATAGTGGAAACCACGTACGTTCTTAAGATGAACATACTGGACACTACGTATTGTCAGACCATCACAAACAGTAACATGAACATAGTGGAAACTACGTACATGAAAAGTCGTGAGTCAATTTTAAAAGAGTTAAAAAACTGTACATACGTCGGAATTTTAAATGAATATCCTTACGTAGGAATTTGAAAATTCGTGTAATTTATTTATTAACTGACACCAATGTATAGAAATTTTGGATAACAAGTAATCTAAACGAACAACAACAAAAAACATTTTGTTTAGAAAACTATAAAAAAATATCTTCCTTAAATATTTATTACAAAAAGTGAAACGGTTTTTTTATAATATTGCAGAAAGAAGCATCAAACAATTAAAATAATTTTTGAGACAATAGGAACTTACGGGTGAAGAGGGATGAGTGTATCTTTTATCGACTCTTGTGTGATGTCAATGCATTTATCACAGCAATTGTCTGAACGCCCCCCAGTGGCACAGCGGTACGTCTGTGGAATTACAACGCTAGAATCCGGTTTTCGATACCCGTGGTGGGCAGAGCACAGACAGCCCATTGTGTTTGGTCATATTACTGTTTGTGACGGTATAACGTACGTGGTTTCCACTACGGTCATATTACTGTTTGTGACGGTCTGACCTACGTGATGTCAACTATGTTCATTTTACTGTTTTTTTAACTGTTTCTCCATAATTTTCCGATGTGAACGGATAGGAATTGTCGGCCTGCCCCAACTCAGTCAACAGTTTCATATATGTTGCCCCCAGTGGCACAGTGGTATGTCTGCGGATTTTACAACGCTAGAAACCGGGTTTCGATACCCGTGATGGGCAGAGCACAGATAGCCCTTGTGTATCTTTGTGCATAATTAAAACAAACAAACATATATGTTGTTGTTGTTCTAGTGAATGTAAACATTTATTTACAACAACCTTTTCAGCATTGGGGAATTGCCTGTGGCAGAAGGTTCCGGTCCTTAAAGATGTGGTTCGTGTTCCGGATGTTCGGTGTACGCGGTTTACAAACTTATATACGAAAGGTACAGGTTGCTCCTGAAATATAATTGTTAATGAAATTAGAAAATAAAATTACTCACAACACATTAGTCGATCGCTATATATGATGTAACACTTTTTTTTAGATGAATGTTGAGTTACACAGTTGTAATATTGAGAGTTTTAGATTACATGTATATATATATATAATAATAATAAACATATATAGAAGGAGATACACTTTATTAAAATTTTACATCAAAAGGAATGAAAGCGTTGGAAATAGACTGACCAAGCATTTGAAGATAAACAAATACTAATTTAATGAGCAAGGCTTTCTCTGTAGTAGAATAGATAATCGAAGCAACAGGGTTAAAAAATAGCACCAGAGCCACATGGTGGGAATATATAAAATGATCCTGGTTTTGGAGTTATCTGAAGATGTTGAACTCACATAGCACTGGGGATACACTGTATAATAGACTTAACCTTCCTTCCATTGCCTTACAAACTGCAAAATAATAATAATAAAAGTTAGCGAACAGACGTGGATGTTCATTCCCACAACGTCCCACATCCTTGCCATCCTTCACTTTATGCAGATAGTAGCGGAAAATCGGCTCTTCTGGAAAGAAAAGTAGAATAAAAATGATATACGCTACTAGAGAAGGTTTGTTTGTTTGTTTGTATTGGAATTTCGCGCAAAGCTACACGAGGGCTATCTGCGCTAGCCGTCCCTAATTTAGCAGTGTAAGACTAGAGGGAAGGCATCTAGTCATCACCACCCACCGCCAACTCTTGGGCTACTC
>NW_013745774.1:0-1744 GCF_000517525.1 Limulus polyphemus
GTTACTTAAATGTGACTTATCACATGTCATTCCACTGTAAAGTTAAATAAACCTAACTTGTCACATGTAATTCTCCTGTAAAGTTACATAAACTTGACTTGCCACATGTCATTCTCCTATAAAGTAATATAAACCTAACTTGTCACATGTAACTCTCATGTAAAGTTACATAAACATGACTTGTCACATGTCATTCTCATGTAAAGTTACATAAACTTGACTTGTCACACGTAACTCTCCTGTAAAGTTACTTAAACTTGACTTGTCACATGTCATTCTCCTGTAAAGTTACATAAACCTAACTTGTCACATGTAACTTGTAAGTTTTTGTCATTCCCCTGTAAAGTTATATAAACCTATCATGTCAGATGTCACTCTTCCGTAATGTTACTTAAACTTGACTTGTCACATGTCATTCTCCTTTAAAGTTACTTAAACTTGACTTGTCACATGTCATTCTCCTGTAAAGTTACTTAAACTTAACTTGCCACATGTCATTCTCGTGTAAAGTTACTTAAACTTAACTTGCTACATGTCATTCTCCTGTAAAGTTACTTAAACTTGACTTGTCACATGTCATTCTACTGTAAAGTTACATAAACCTAACTTGTCACATGTAACTCTACTGTAAAGTTACATAAACTTGACTTGTTTCATGTCATTCTCCTATAAAGTTATATAAACCTAACTTGTCACATGTAACTCTCCTGTAAAGTTACATAAACTTGACTTGTCACATCTCATTCTCCTATAAAGTTATATAAACCTAACTTGTCACATGTAATTCTCCTGTAAAGTTACGTAAACTTGACTTGTCACATGTCACTCTCCTGTAAAGTTACTTAAACTTGACTTGTCACATGTCATTCTCCTGTAAAGTGATATAATCCTATCTTGTCACATGTCACTATCCTATAAAGTTACTTAAACTTGACTTGTCACATGTCATTCTCCTGTAAAGTTACATAAACTTGACTTGTCACACGTAACTCTCCTGTAAAGTTACTTAAACTTGACTTGTCACATGTCATTCTTCTGTAAAGTTATATAAACCTATCTTGTCACATGTCACTCTCCAGTAAAGTTACGTAAATTTGACTTGTCACATGTCACTCTCCTGTAAAGTTACTTAAACTTGACTTGTCACATGTCTTTCTCCTGTAAAGTTATATAAACCTATTTTGTCACATGTCACTATCCTATAAAGTTACTTAAACTTGACTTGTCACATGTCATTCTCCTGTAAATTTACATAAACTTGACTTGTTACACGTAACTCTCCTGTAAAGTTACATAAACTTGACTTGTCACATGTCATTCTTCTGTAAAGTTATATAAACCTATCTTGTCACATGTAACTCTCCTGTAAAGTTACATAAACTTAACTTGCCACATGTCATTCTCCTGTAAAGTTACTTAAACTTAACATGCCATATGTTATTCTCCTGTAAAGTTACATAAACTTGACTTGTCACACGTAACTCTCCTGTAAAGTTACTTAAACTTGACTTGTCACATGTCATTCTTCTGTAAAGTTATATAAACCTATCTTGTCACATGTAACTCTCCTGTAAAGTTACGTAAACTTGACTTGTCACATGTCATTCTCCGTTAAAGTTATATAAACCTATCTTGTCACATGTCACTATCGTATAAAGTTACTTAAACTTAACATGTCACATGTCATTCTCCTGTAAAGTTACATAAACTTGACTTGTCACACGTAACTCTCCTGTACAGTTAC
>NW_013745775.1:0-1734 GCF_000517525.1 Limulus polyphemus
CTAAAACTTCGTCGGAACGAAGTTACGGAAAATCAATTAACAAACGGAGATGTAACAATATAATGCATAATAATGGGCAAATATACACCTAGACTAAGACACAACCCCCACTAAGTATGTATAAAATTTAACCAGTAGAAAATCAGCCTTTTCAAATAAAACACATAAGTCTAAAACTTCAGTTTAAGTACATCTTTGTTTCTTTTAAAGTAATTATTCTTGAATGTGTGTAATAAAATTTTATATTATGTGTATTGATTTTTTTTACTCCTTCACTTTATACATAATATAGGGTTTGGCTCCCTAAAGACACCGATTGTATAGTGTACAAAGCATTGAGTATCTATGTGTCACAGTCATCTAATGTTCAACAGTTATTGGCTGGTAATTCCTGTTTCACCCTGTAATTAATCTTTTTAAAGGAACAACATATATTTCTAAGAAAGGTAACTTCAAGAATTCAAGTGGGCCATTTTGAGTGGATTTTCTTTTCCTTGTATGTCTAACATGGTGCATTTTATGTACAATTTTCTCAGTGTACAGCCTTAGCAATTAGCAAAGTGTTATTTGAACTGAAACTTTACAATTTAAGGTGCTCTTTGCCTGAACGTTCTATTAGGGTTTTGTGCAGTTTCTTGCTATTCATATTATGAACCATTATCCTGATTCATGATATAGTTATAGTATAGGTCATTGGTTAGGTTACATGTTACTGCTTTATAAAAGGATTTAGATTATTTAGTGAGTTGGGCAAATAAGCAACAGATGGGTTATAATTATAATAATTGCAAGATCATGCATGTGGGTTATCATAATTTGAATTATAAGTATAATTTTGATGTGAATAACCTTAACAGTGTCATAAAAGAAAGGGATCTTGGTGTAATGGTTGATCAGTCGATTAAGCCATCCAAGCAGTGTGCTGTTACAAGTGGTAGGGCAAATAGGATTTTAGACTGTATCTACAGAAATATTGAATACAAGTTCAAAGAGGTTATAATTTAATTGTATAGGTCACTGGTTAGGCCACGTTTGGAGTTCTTTGTGCAATTTATGGCTTCTTACCTTAGAAAGGATGTTGAATTGTTGGAAAGGGTTCAAAGGAGGTCTACTACAGCAATACCTGGGATGGAAAGGTTGTCATATGTACATAGGTTAAGATCTCTGAACTTGTTTTCACTTGAAAAAAAGAGTTAGAGGGGATTGTATTAAGGTTTTAAACATTTTAAAGTGAATTCAGGTTATTGATGCTTCTTCTTTTTTCATATTTATTGGTGAGAATGATAAGAATAGAGGACAGAGATAAATTTTGACAGGATAGGAATCATCATCAGTTAAAATGGCTCTATTTTTCTAACAATGTGATTGGATTTTAGAAAGAGTTGCCTTCAGATTTGTTAGATGCAGCTTAAGGGATAGCTTGATACATATTTTTAAAAATAATTTCTATAGAATATTGACTGAATACATTAGAGAAAGAAATCTCTGTGAATGAGTTGTATGATGCATATTTTCATAATATATATTGTAGTTATATAATTAGAATATGTTATTTGTTAGACAGTATAAGCCTCTTCATTATGTATGAGACATTGTTGTAGTACATTGTGCTATAAAATGGAATGGATAAAGGAGAAAGCTCTACTCAATGCAGTGAAAACAAACTGCTGACCTATGAATCACAAAAACAAATAATCTTGAATATTAAAACAAGAAACTATCTTCTTTTCATGC
>NW_013745776.1:0-1745 GCF_000517525.1 Limulus polyphemus
AACAAATTGGTGTCAGAGAGTAGGGCGGAAAGAAAAGAAAAAGAAGATGGAAACGAGGAGTGGCAAATCAAACTACAGCTTAGCAGATTTGATGGCAGCAATACATGAACAACAAAATAAACAAGAAGAACGAGAAGATAAACAATAAATATACTGGAGCAGTGGTTGGAGGAGAAAGAAAATAAACAAGAAGAGAGATTACCGCAGTTGTTGAAGGAAAAAGAAAAGAAACAAGAAGAGAGACTACAGCAGTGGTTGGAGGGGTAAGAAAAAAACAAGAAGAGAGGCTACAGCAGTGGTTGGAGGAGAAAGAATATAAACAAGAAGAGCTATGGCAAAAAAACCAGCACCAGTGGCAACTTGAACAAGAAATGAAACAAGAAGAACGAGAAAAGAAACAGGAAGAAAGTATCCAACAGTTGAGAGAAAGCCAGCATTCACAAATGGAAAAGATTAGTAAATTTCAAAGTGAATACATTAAAGGATGATTTACTGTCTTTTACACAAGGAGGATATATTAGCCATGGACCTAATCAGCCCCAGACAACAGGAAGCCCCTTCCAGACCTCGCAGACCCTAATGCAGACATCTTCAATCCTGCCAGAAGTCACACTCCAGACATGAGTATCAGCAATAGAGGTGATCTAGTATGAAGGAAGCCACAGGAATTCGATGGGAAGGCACCGTGGAAAAGATATAGAGCACAATTTAAGCTCCTGGCAGAAATGAATGGATGGACAGAGGAGCAGAAAGCAGTGTACCTGGCAACGAGCTTGAAGGGACAACCCTTGGAAATACTTGAACAGTTGTCAGCAGACGACAGGCACAACTATAGAGCACTCGTGGCTTCTCTAGAACTCAGGTTTGGAACTCATAATCAGTCCAAAGTCTACAGGGTTAGGTTTAGGACTAGAGTCCGTGCTAAAGGGGAGAGCCTGCAAGAGCTGGCACCGGATTTGGAAAGTATGGCACACAAGGCCTACCCAACTGCACCACCCGATGTACTCAAGCTGTTGATGAGGGATCAATTTGTAGATGCCTTGAACAGTCTACAACTGAAGATACAAGTAAAGCAAGCACACCCCTCTACTATACAAGATGCAAAGGCCAGAGCTCTTGAATTCGAATCCTACGTTAAGTTCAGCACAGAGGTACCAAGGTTGGTACCGTCATCAGGATTCAAGGCGAGAAAAGGTCAGCTTTCAGAGAAGTTTGAGGGACTTTCCTGGCACTGTAACAAACCGTAGTACAAGAGAGCTCAATGCTGGCAACTTCAGCACAGGGAAGATGCCATGGCAGGAAAGGCTGTTACCCAGAAAGGTTGTAGGAACTGTGGAGAGCATGGATATATGAAGAGACAGTGTAAGAAGAATACTACCAATATGTCAGCTTCGAGAAACCAGTAGTGGTTGGTGTTGAGGGACGCCCACCAACCCCCATTGTGAAAGTCCCAACAGATAAGTGTAAAATGGTAAGCACACATAGTGTCTACGTGACAGGGAAGCTGGATGGCCAAAGGTGCAACTTTGTCATAGATTCTGCATCTCAGCAGACCCTTGTGAGCATCAAGGTGCTGGATAACAAAGGAGTACCAGAAGCTGTACAGAAGCCCTGTGGTGTGACAGGACATTATGCAAGGTTGTGGGTAACAGTGTGGGTAACTATTGAGCTCATGGGCATGAAGGACAGACACAAAGTATACTTGGCTGACATTGAAGACCAATGCATACAAGGTTTGGACGTAC
>NW_013745777.1:0-1055 GCF_000517525.1 Limulus polyphemus
CACTTAGGGCATCAAGAGTATCATCAATTCTTGGCAGTGGGTATGAGTCTTTTTCGGTTATGCTGTTAAGAGCCCTGAAGTCCAAACAGCAACGTTGGGTCCCATCCTTCTTCTGGACGAATACAATGGGAGCTGACCAGGGACTGTCTGATTTCTCGACTATCCCTTCCTTAATTAGACCATCCATGACCTTTTCTATCTCTTGTCGCTTTGATGGAGCTATTCTCCTTGGAGGGATCTTTATTGGACAGTGATTGCCTGTGTTTATTCTGTGTTCTACAAGGTTTGTGCAGCCAAGGTCATGATCTCCTTTCAAAAAGACGTCAGCATAATTTGCCAAACGTTCTTTTACCTGAAGAGGCTGTGATGATGCCAAATGGACTATGCTCTTCTTATAGAGGTCAGTCAAGTATTCTGGAAGTGTATGTCCTTTCTTTACAGTTGTATTTCTTGCTTTAACATTGACTGGCTCTACCTCCTGGCACACACCCCACAATGCCCCTTCCTTAAGTGTCTGCTCAAATTTAGAGAAATTGGCCACTGTTATAGGTACTACTTGATGACCTGCTACAAGTGACCTTCCAATCTATGGGGATGTTCTTTTATCCTACCCCAAATTATCTTCTCTGACAAAAGGGGTATTGTACTTGATTCAAGTGCTGTGACATGCAGATCAATGGATGTAACAACACTTACTGGAGTCTGGCCTTTGTTGTTTCCAATCGTCATTTTATCGAAGTTAACTACACACTTCCTCGGTAGCAGATAGTCCAATCCTAATATGCATTGGTCTTCAATGTCAGCCAAGTATACTTTCTGTCTGTTTTTCATGCCCATGAGCTCGATAGTTACCCACACTGGTCCCCACAACCTTGCAGAATGTCCTGTCACACCACAGAGCTTCTGTATGGCTTCTGGTACTCCTTCGTGATCTAACACCTTGATGCTCACAAGGGTTTGCTGAGATGCAGAGTCTATGATAAAGTTGCACCTTTGGCCATCCAGCTTTCCTGTCACATAGACACTGTGTGTGCTTGGCATTTCACACCTAGCTG
>NW_013745778.1:0-690 GCF_000517525.1 Limulus polyphemus
GCTGGTTAAGTCGATGGTTAATGTATCCTCCTTGTGTAAAATACAATAAACCGTCCTTTAACATATCTAATTCGTTTTTAAATTTGCTAATGTTTTCCATTTGTACTTCTTGCCACTGTTGTTGACTTTCCTGCAACTGTTAGATACTTTCTTCCTGTTTCCTTTCTTGTTCTAGTTGCCACTGCTGTAATCTCTCTTCTTGTTTATTTTCTCGTTCTTCTTGTTTCTTTTCTTTTTCCTCCAACAACTGCTGTAATTTCTCCTCTCGTTCTTCTTGTTTCTTTCCTTGTTCTTCTTCTTTCTTTTCTTTTTCCTCCAACAACTGCTGTAAATTCTCTTCTCGTTCTTCTTGTTTCTTTTGCTGTTCTTGTATTGCTGCCATCAAATCTGCTAAGCTGTAGTTTGATTTGCCGCCTCTTGTTTCCATCTTCTTCTTCTTCTTTTTTTTTAAATTTTCTGTCCCACTCTCTGACACCAATTTGTTACGTCTCCGTTCGTTCGTTAATTTTCCGTAAATTCGTTCCGACGAAACTTTAGCGACACAAATACTTTCTTACATAAAACTCGTTTATTCTTTCCGAATACAACTTTACGATACACTTAATTTCAACAGTCGCTCTATAACAACGCTATAACTCACGTTTCACATGGCCAACAATATTTTGTCTGCATACATTCAATTACTCATTA
>NW_013745779.1:0-1746 GCF_000517525.1 Limulus polyphemus
TTCAGACACTACAGTTTTAATATTTGTTTAATATTCTCAAACACTACAGTTTTAACATTTTGTTTAATATCTTCAGACACTTCAGTTTTAATATTTGTTTGATACCTTCAGACACTACAGTTTTAATATTTGTTTAATACCTTCAGACACTACAGTTTTAATATTTGTATAATACCTTCAGACACTACAGTTTTAATATTTGTTTAATACTCTCAAACACTACAGTTTTAATATTTGTCTAATACCTTCAGACACTACAATTTTAACATTTGTTTCATGGCATGAGACACTACAGTTTTAATAAATAGGAAAACAATTTTTTGACGGAAAGTAGGGATCGTTTGTTATTCGTAGAATTGCTATAAGAAGTATCCAAAACAAAATAAATGCTGCAATAAAATGTACATAAACAAGTAAAGTGATACTAGCTGGATAGATTTTAAAACGATTTAAATTATCTAAATTTACTTAAGCAAATTTAGACTGTATCATTTAGGTGTACGGATCACAATGGCAACCAAAGTAGGGACTGAAAATAGTTTTGAAATATATCCAGCTAGTATCACTTTACTTGTTTGTGTACTTTTTATTGCATCGTTTATTTTGTTTTGGATACTTTTTATAGAAATTTTACTAATAACCTACGATCCCTACTTTCCGTGAAAATTTTATTTCTATTTTCCTATTTATTTGTTCAGTTTTTATATGTCCATGGAATGGACACAACATCTATAATCTTTCAGTATAGCCATATCCCTGATACCTATAGTTTTTAAAAAAAATTAAAACCACAATCACAAATTTATAAAATCTAATCCTTACTTTTTCCTACACATAAATGTATAAAGCTGCCAAAATAGGGATTAAATTGTATAAATTTGTGATTGTGGTTTTAAGCAGTATCCCTACTTCATTTTAAAATTAATAATTTTTAATACCTTTGTTTGTTTACTTTTTATGTTATACCTGTATGAAGTACATACTTTATCTTTAGAAACTGTCGCGTGTCTATCCATCGATATATAGCGCTATCTGTTGGTTTGAATTGGGTTTAAAAGATGGTTAAATATGTGCATGATATGTTTTCTATTTATAAAAAAAAACATTTTCATATATCTATCGGAATATCAAAAGCGAATACCCACTGACAGGTCAAGTAAGCTGGAAAAATATTGTAGCGATAGTGCGAGCCGTCTAGAGGCTAGCCCCGCTGACGTGATCAGGTTGGTAGGTAGTAGACGAAAAAGTTGCTGCTTTAGAAATTTTTGAATTGTTATACCGGAAGTTTTAGCGACCTTTTTAGCATTATTATTATTATATAAGCATAATATAACATAACCAATACTTTGAATGGTCGGTTTTTCGCTTAGGAATTTAAAGGGTAATTTTCGGCGCGTGAATTATTTGAAAACCTTGTCCATCCATACTATTAAGTACTACCGTACTTAATAATATTTGTTTCTTGGCATGAGACACTACAATTTTAATATTCTGTCATGCCATGAGACACTGCAGTTTTAATATTTTGTTTCATACTTTCAGACCCCCCCCCCCCTCCCCCAGTGGCTCAGCAGTAAGTCAGTGGGTTTATAACGCCAGAAATCGGGCTTCGATGCAAGCAGGGGGCAGATAATCTATTGTATAGCTTTACTGCAAACAAGAGACAATACAGTTTTAATATTTATTTCATAACATGTTTGATAACAATGATATAATACAATGTAATATATGTTTGATAACAATGAT
>NW_013745780.1:0-1742 GCF_000517525.1 Limulus polyphemus
GATGAACCACATTTAGAACATTCTGATATGTGCATGATGGACAGAAGAGAAATATTATTACTGGGTCTGATGAACCACTTTAGAACATTCTGATATGTGGCATGATGGACAGAAGAGAAATATTATTACTGAGTCTGATGAACCACATTAGAACATTCTGATATGTGGCATGATGGACAGAAGAGAAATATTATTACTGAGTCTGATGAACCACATTAGAACATTTTGATATGTGGCATGATGAACAGAAGAGAAATTTTCTTACTCTTGAGATTATGTTTCAAGAGGAGTAATAGTGTACAAACAGTTGGTGGTAAGTTATATTTGGAATGAAGTGTTTAATGCCAGTTTTAATTGAGATTCCAGTCCTGTGGTGTAATATTCTCAGTGTGCTCTACTAATAGTTTAGCATGTTTATTATGACAACATACTCTTGATAACTTTGTACACTATCTTGTAAGAAGTGATTGACATATATTAGATGGTTTATAGTTTTGTTGAAAATATAGTTGTATGATTAATATTGACCACTTCTGAAGTTCTGATATTTAAAAACCTAACATGTTCGTCTAGTGAACTGAAAGATAAGTTGTTTTTGTTAATGTACATGTGTCTGTAGATTGAACTGTTTATAAACAGTTTAAGAATTAGTAAAAGTTTATTTCTTATTCTTTGGTTTTGCTAAACTGGGATTTAAATATGAGCTGTATTAAAATAAAATTAAAGATTGGTTGTTTTATTTGTTTACTCTTGGTTGATAAGAAATCTCATTTTTTGTGTTTCTTAATTTATGTTTTTATTTCAGTCAGTGTCTTGCGTTTTTGGAGCTTTGGCAATTCAGTTGATTCAAGACAGTTTTGGGTGGTTTGGCTCATTCAGCTTTATTGCCAGTCTCACTTTCATGGGTAAGGCCCTTTAATTGAATAAAAATTAGTTGACCGTAGTTCTTGTTGGGAATGTGTTTACCATCCATGGGTAAGTTTACAAACGTTACTTTAGTCAATACTAAAGGTTGTATTAGTCATCTGTATGTCTTGTCTGGCATGTTTTTAACATCCATTGGTAAGTTTACAAACATTACTTTAGTCAATATTACAGGTTCTATTAGTCATCTGTATGTCTTGTCTGGCATGTTTTTAACATCCAAAGATAAGTTTATTAACATCACTTTAGTCAATACTACAAATTGTAATAGTGATCTGTATGTTGTGTCTAGTAATTGTTTAACATGCACGAGTAAGTTTACTCGAGACTGTTCATGGTTATATCTATTAATTTTGGTACTGAATATCACTTATTATTTGTTGATGAGTATTGTCAGTTAGGAATGGGCTATTTTTAGCTGGCTGGTATCTTCATTGATGATATATTTGAATAAATTATATAAGAAAATTGTTCTACTCTGGAAACATTCCTGGCTGTCCTACTCTTTCTTCACTGTAGAAATTTTAACTTGTATATGTTTAGACTCGAACATTCCTGGCTGTATTTCTGTTCTTCATTAGACAAACCTCAACTTGTAGGTGTTTAAACTGGTAAAGTCTTGGTTATCTTATTGTTTCTGTACTAGACACACACCATTAACTGTTTAAAACATGTAAAAGTTTACAGAAAATCTTGTTGTGTTGCATTCCATAAACACTTAGGCTAAGCACATATACAGCTTAGGAAATGTACACATAGATTCAGCAAAAATCCTACATGGTAAATACTTGTTTATATACAGATTCAATATATGCGTA
>NW_013745781.1:0-1744 GCF_000517525.1 Limulus polyphemus
TAAAGATTTGAATTTTGTTAAGTTGAAAGATTATAAAACACTTTTTTAATTGAAAGTTTCTAAAGAATCTTTAACACTATCCGTGACGGCCTATTTTTATTTTTTAAGTGATGGGGGGGGGGGGCTTTCTGGCCCTTCCTTTTTTTTAATATCTAATATTTTTACATGCTGCTAGTGGAGAACCTGTTGTTAAAATATTTGAATCCCACCACTGCCCGAAGGTCATTGTAGCATTAAAGATACTACAAATAGAAACATACCACTGTTCTAGCAGTTACCATGTGGTAGCCAAGGGTGTGACACCTTTTGTTAGCAAGAAATGGCCTTCAGTCTCGTGGATGGTGCCTGTAACCTTGAAAAAATATATTTGTATATATATAAAACTGTGTTTCTTTGTTTATCAGATTTTCACGTTTTTGCCATACGAATCCAATATTTTTTATATAAATTGTATATACGTTTATAGACTTCACATTTAGATTACATTATGACAGATTGCCTTATCATAGCTTTTAGCCACATACATTTGTCCAGACATCTCTGTGAGCTAAAATTGCATTGGCGAGAGAGTACAAATAAATCTCTTTCTTTCTCATCATTTCCTAGTGTGAACCTTGAATTTCATTTAATAAGGTTGTTACTGTTGGCAAACAGGTGTCCAATCCTTTTTTTTTGGTTTAAAGACTCCATCAAATGCAGATAAAAATAGTTCTTTAATATAGTATCCATATAATCCTTCTGTTTTTGTGGTTCCTGCAAGCTACTCTGAGGCCAAATCAGGGTGATCTGAGAATACCATAAACTAAGTAGGAGTATGAATTCACAAGATTAGTAAAAACTGTTAATTTAAAAAGGAGGAATAGGGATCGTCAAAAAAGTACAGAAACAAGTTGAATCAAAACGCAAAAATTATGGTTTCAAGTCTACAACTAGGGACTCGAAAAAAGTAAACATTACTTACTCCATCTACAAATCCCTGTTTTCACTCCATGTCTACAGTACTAATCAGTTTTAGTGGAGTTCCTAGTAGTAGGCTGGAAAACACAATCTTTGCATTTTGATTCAACTTGTTTCTGTATTTTTCACGATCCCTATCCCCCCCTTTAAATGAAAAATGTTTGCTAACTTGTTTTTTAAGTTTTTTTTATTAAATAAATGTTAATAAATTTTAAGTTACATGCCTACATATGCATTCAGTTGAATGTTATATGTTTTTTAACAGTTTACTGCTACATTGTTTTTGTTCCCTCACCTAACCATTATTTACTGAGCCAGGTGGCTTTGTGCCTGAGATTTCTTGTACACGCGTTTAACACGCGCCGAGTATAATGACAGACGTTTGGTGCTTTAATGTTACTCCACCAGCTTTCAACAACAATAATGTTTTGTTCCTTTACATCATGCATAACATGACGTCGTGTGTTTGCTGCCATCGATGTTCCCATATAAGAAAAGTGACGTTCTTTGCTTTCCGTGTTTTTATTTATACAAACCTCAAACTCCATCCCAAGAAATGCCACTTGTTCCAGAAAGAGGTGCTTTACTTGGGTCACATTGTAAGTGAGCATAGTGTGCGAAGTGATCCTGACAAGGTGAAAGCAGTGCGTGATTGGTCAACACCAGACAATGTAGGAGAGTTAAGAAGTTTCTTGGGACTCTGTACCTATTACCAGAAGTTTGTGAAAGACTTTGCAAATATAGCTGCTCCACTACATGATTTAACAAAAAAGGGACCAGAAGTTCG
>NW_013745782.1:0-1743 GCF_000517525.1 Limulus polyphemus
AGACAACGTTATCACATCTAGTTATTGAGGTTAAGTATATTATATTAAAATGTCATTACAGTACACGTTGCCGGTCTAGTTATTGAGGATAAGTATAATATATTAACACGTCATTACATTCCACGTTACCACATCTAGTTATTGAGGTTAAGTATATTATATTAACACGTCATTACAGTCCTCGTTACCACATCTAGTTATTGAGATTAAGTATATTATATTAACATGTAATTAGAGTTTACATTTCCAATCTAGTTTTTGAGGTTAAATGTATCATATTAACACGTCATTACAGTCTACGTTACCACATCTAGTTATTGTGTTTATGTATATTACAGTAACAAGTAATTACAGTCCTCATTGTCACATCTAGTTATTGAAGTTAAGTTTATTATACTAAGACATCATTACACACCACGTTATCACATCTACTTAATGAGGTTAAGTATATTATATTAACACGTCAATAAAGTCCACGTTACCACATCTAGTTATTGAGGTTAAGATTGTTATATTAACATGTCATTACAGTACACTTTGCCATATCTATTTATTGAGGATAAGTATATTATATTAACATGTCATTTCAGTCCACGTTGCCACATCTAGTTTTTGAGGTTAAGTATATTTTTTTTAACATGTCATTGGAGTTCACATTTCCACATCTAGTTATTGAGGTTAAGTATATTATATTAACATGTCATTATAGTCCACGTTACCACATCTAGTTATTGAGGTTAAATATATTATATTAACACGTCACTACAGTCCACGTTACCACATCTAGTTATTGAGGTTACGTATATTATGTTAACATGTCATTACATTCCACGTTGCCACATCTTGTTATTGAGGTTAAGTATATTATATTAACATGTCTTTACAGTCTACGTTACCACATCAAGTTATTGTTTTTAAGTATATTACAGTAACAAGTAATTACAGTCCACATTGTCACATCTACTTATTGAAGTTAAGTATATTATATTCAGACATCATTACAGACCACGTTATCACTCTAGTTAATGAGGTTAAGTATATTTTATTAACACGTCATTACAGTCCACGTTACCACATCTAGTTATTGAGTTTAAGTATATTATATTAACATGTCGTTACAGTCCACGTTACCACATCTAGTTATTGAGATTAAGTATATTATATTAACATGTAATTAGAGTTTACATTTCCAATCTAGTTTTTGAGGTTAATTGTATTATAGTAACAAGTCATTACAGTCAAAATTGTCACATCTAGTTATTGAAGTTATGCATATTATATTAAGACATTATTACAGACAACGTTATCACATCTAGTTATTGAGGTTAAGTATATGATATTAACACGTCATTATAGTCCACATGACCACATCTAGTTATTGAGGTTAAGTATATTATATCAAAATGTCATTACAGTCCACGTTGCCACATCTAGTTTTCGATGTTAAGTGTATTATATTAACATGCCATTACAGTCCACGTTGCCACATCGAGTTATTGAGGTTAAGTATATTATATTAACACGTCATTACAGTCCACGTTACCACATTTAGTTTTTGAGGTTAAATATATCATATTAACACGTCATTACAGTCTACGTTACCACATCTAGTTATTGAGTTTAAGTATGTTATATTAACGTGTCATTAAAGTCCACGTTACCACAGCTAGTTATTGTTTTTAAGTATATTACAATAACAAGTAATTATAGTCCACATTGCCACATCTACATATTGAAGTTAAG
>NW_013745783.1:0-1744 GCF_000517525.1 Limulus polyphemus
GGTGCGAGTGGATAAAACAGGTGACTACACTAAGCGGCCTCCGGCCCCATTTCGGGTGTTTGTGTGTTGTGTTTTTTTATAGCAAAGCCACATCAGGCTATCTGCTGTATATACCGAGGGGAATCGAACCCCTGATTTTAGCGTTGTAAATCCGTGGACTTACCGCTGTCTCAGCGGAAGACGCCCCCTTTCGGATAAATTAAAGTGAACTAACGTGTTATTAGAACCAATCCTTACGAAATATATAAATTATCATTGAGTATCTCTATATACTGTTTTTGAAGTCAGCTTCCTTAATGTACAATATTTCACTTACTGAACCGAAAATAAGTGTTCTAAAATTTGTGAAAACCACATGACGGAGTGTGTGCTGATATTTGCTCATTAAACTAAGAGCCCTTTGAAGCGTAGTATCTCACCCTAGTTTATAAGAATTTTCGTCTCGTCGAAACCCAAATTTTGCAATACTAAGCCAAACGTTTCTGCGATGTATGCTCACTCATCTTTGTTTATAAGCTCATTCCACTCTTCAATCATCAAAGTTTTGGGTGTTTTTTTTATCTATTTAACAACAACATTCTAACTAGAAGTGTTTGCTTTTTATTCCCACAAGCTGAAGTGTAGTTGTTTTAAACAATGGTTGACTTGGTTAGTTTATCATGATTGTGGAATTTTTGTAAGGTATACTGACGTCTTACAGAGTTACAACGCTAAAATTATGGGTTCGATTTTCCGTGGTGGACAGAGTGCAGATAGCCCATAATACAAACACAAGTCAAACAAACACATTATAGTAAGTAAAGTCCGTGAGAAGCCGTATTACAGTGAGTTTTGTTCCACTTTGTAGCAATGTCTGGTTGGCCATTAGTAGCTTCACTTGGCAACTGCCATAAACAAATTCACCTTCGAAAACTATTTAATCAAATTTTATCCATAGAATAACAAACATATTCACCTGCTCTGTCTTCTTACTTAGTGTGTTTGACTTCAGATCTTAGGGTCCAAGATTGGAGCCGCGATATGCCGTTAAACACGCTAAGCTTTCAGACGTGTGGACGTTATAACTGTTACAGTCCATCCCACTATTCGATTACAAGTAGTTCTATAGGTTGCTGATTTTGTTAACTGGTTGTCATAACAGCAGTTCTAAATTAACGATTACGATGATTAAACCTTGAAACCTCTTTCTTAGCCATTTGGTCGAAGTGTTACAGAAGGCACCGTACAGATTGAAAACACCAAATAAATATTGCATCATTTTTGTGAAAAATGATCATCACCTAACTCTAACCACTTTCACAGTTTATAAACAAATTTTATAGTTTAATACGAAAACAATGAATCCGTACAAAGACCTAATACTCAAATGTACAGAATATATTTTTAGGTACTTGTATTTTTCACACTCTATATCAGCTTTATCCAAACCACGAGTCACAAGCTGTAAGACGGGCGCGCAGAGTTCTCATGGGATCGTGAAGACATAAATCAGTGGGCCCGGCATGGCCAGGTGGTTAAGGCGCTCGACTCGCAATCTGAGGGTCGCGGGTTCGAATCCCCGTCACACCGAATATGCTCACCATTTCAGCCGTGGGGGCGTTATAATGCGACGGTCGATCCCACTAGTAGTTGGCAAACAAGTAGCCCAAGAGTTGGCGGTGGGTGGTGATGACTAGCTGCCTTCCCTCTAGTCTTACGCTGCTAAATTAGGGACGGCTAGCGCAGATAGCCCTCGTGTAGCTTT
>NW_013745784.1:0-1743 GCF_000517525.1 Limulus polyphemus
TTAGAAATGTTTGTTTTTATTCTTTTTATATAACTTCGGGGATATAACACCAAAATAATTTAATTCAGAAGTTTTATGACATTGAGTTGTAGCCAAAAGCAAAATAAAATTTACCAAATAATGTTTCAGCTAAGCCTTACGTTACGTTTATGTATTAGGCCGAAGCATTCACACCACTTCTATATGCAAGCAGTTGGTCAGTTATGTAATTACGAGTAATGAATTTGATAAAATGTCATAACATTATTCACATACCTAAATTATTTAGGTTACTATATGGTGAAGTAAAACGGTTATGTACGTATATTTCTGAACGAATCTGATTCACATGCTAGGCGTCTTAATGACTGCGATGTTAAACTTAAGTGGATTAGCCTATTCCACAGCACATGATATTCATGCTAAACAATGATGCATTCTATCTAACAATGGAGTCAGTCTTGAAAACTAAAAAAAATAGATAAATTAAACAACGATTATTTTATACGCAATTCAATAATAATGAGTTATTGTTAATTAAGCACATATCAGTGGAAAGAGATTTTAATCCAGATGTTGTTGACAGAGCTGTCATAAAACTAAAAAACAGGGATCAAATATTAAGTTAAAACCATTTGCTGAAAAAAGTAAGAAAGAATGTTTAGTACTATCATATATACCTGGTTTATCTTGTCAAATAATGAAAAATTTTAAAAACAAATAAATATTTTTCCGATATACAAACCGATAAACAAAGTCAGCGAAATTCTTAATACAACTAAAGATAAAATTGTGGAACAATTTAGCATATATAAAATATTATGTGAATGTAAAAATGTTTATATAGGACAACCTAGAAGAAATTTAAAATTCAGACTGAATGAGCTTAAAAGAAATGTTAAAATAATAATATTACTATTTCACCTTTAGCATAACATGCTAGTAAAACTAATCACGCAATTCAATGGGAAAAAAATTGTTATTTTAGCACAACCTGGAAATGTAATTGGTATGAATATACATTAATCTATTGAGATAATTAAATGTAGAAAAAAGAAATTTAAATTATTTAATAAGGATGATGGACTTGATGGAAATGTTGTCAGCAGATGGCGTGAAATTCTTTAATATGTGAATTGGTGTTTGGATAATTGTATAAATTAGTGTTATTTTTTGCAAAACATTATACTCCTGAGAATGACGTAAGATATACGTCAAAACATGTAAAGTGTATGAAATTGTTTTCCAGTTTCATAGGGAATTTTACCACTTTTTAACCTTGTACAGTAAGTTATTATTTTAATAATTTGGAGACTGGAAACAATCTCATTTTTATTGCATTGTGTATAAAATAATCGTTGTTTTTTTCAAAAAAATTTTAGTTTGCAAGATTGAACATTACACACATGCCCAAAAAATTTTGAAAAAATTGAGTAAGTGTTTAAAAAGTTTTAAGTGTTAAATAAATGTTCATTAATAAATATTCTTTTGGTATTTTAACACACATATATTATCTACTTGGCCTTAAAACATAAAGAAAAATTAACGTTTATTACTACCAAATATCTTTTATCCTTTGTACAGTCGAAAGTGTTGAAAATTTGTGTCGGAATGTCCGCACTATGTTTTCTACTTCTTGACCTAAAGCCCCCCAGTGACACAGCGGTATGTCTGCGGACTTACAACGCTAGAAACCGGGTTTCGATACCCGTGGTGGGCAGAGCACAGATAGCCCTTGTGTAGCTTTGTGCATAATTAAAAACA
>NW_013745785.1:0-1914 GCF_000517525.1 Limulus polyphemus
CATGTACTTAAAAGAAGTGGGTGTGAGTGGACAAGAAGTTTCAAAAGAATGGAGTAGTGGGTGGAACCACCCTTGTAGGTTTGCAAAATACATTGATATCTCAGCAAATCAAAAAAGTGGAAGGTTTTTATTTTACATTCTAACTTGATAGTGTCTGAAGATTGATTTTCTAATTCCTTAACCACTATAGACATTGTATGGAGGGTGTGATGAAATATGAACTGAATAAAAAAACGAGGATGTGCTATGTTACAAACAAAATAAGATATTTAGCCTTTTGTTTTTAATATTGTCTTTAGAATTAAAAATTAAAGCACATAAATCATTAAAGTTTCATTTATAAACTATATTTTGATGCTAATTTTATTGAAGTACACTGATAATAAAGTTGTTTAATTAAATTTTGAAATTGACTAAAGCATTGTGACATATGATCTTTGACTTCAAAGGGTTGATCTATAATCTTGAGTCATCACAAAATACTGCTAGGTCATATACACATTGTACTGTGTATATAGATAACATACTGTTACGACAACGGAAGTCACGCAACGCTGTGAGCATGCACGCTGGAGTTTCTAGAAGGATCATGACTTATCGGGGAATCTCGCAAATATCCCAGTATTTGCAAGACGCCCTCTTTTTTTGGTATGTAAGCCAGTGATCAAAGAGATATGAAGATAGATTGTAGATAGAGATAATTGAGTCAAGCGAACAGTAGGCACCATAAGTAAAGTGTATAAATCACTGTGATTTATAGCGTGTGTTATAAAAGTTCTTAAGTGTATTACAAATTTGTATCGAGAAAGAATAAACTAGTTTTAATTAAGAAAGGATTTATATCGCTGAAGTTCCTCGTAAAGAATTTATACCAGAAATTATCAAATGAGCAGATACGTAACAATACACACACTACTGCTAGATAACATACACAAAGAACTGCTATTTAATATACACAGAAACCAATGCTAGTTAATTTACACAAATCACTGGTAGTAAATATACAAAAACAACTGCTAGTTAATTTACACAAATCACTGGTAGTAAATATACACAAACCACTGCTACTTAATATATACACAACAAACTACTACTAATTAATACACATTAATGTTATACATTACATCATTTGATAGATGAAAACCTTCACTTTCTATTGGTTATAAGCAATATATAATTAAACATAAGAAAGAACTATTAATAAATCACGAAAGAGAAGATGTGAAAGGTGGGTGTAGCAGCAGGAGTCTGAATTTCTATTTGATGGCTCTGTAAACAAACATAATTGAAAGCTATAAACATTATGGTTTGTCTGATTAATGACGATTTTACAGTGAGTAATCAAAACTTATAGAATTAAGAACTTAAAACTTGTATACTATCAAAATATGGACTTGTTACGTCTCCAATTGTTAATTAATTTTCCGTAACTTCGTTCCGACGAAACTTTAGCGACACAAGTCCTTTCTTAAATAAAACTGGTTTATTCTTTCTGAATACAACTTTACGATACATTTATTTTGAACAGTAGCGCTACAACAAATGCTATATCACACGTGGCCAACAATATTTTGTCTGCATACATTCAATTACTCATTACACTGTTGTCATCACGTTGTGACCATCTAATATATATCAAACTACCTCCAATCTAGTAAATGCTAGGGCATTCTCGAAGGAACAGGATATTTCTAGAAACGTGGCGTGACACTAGTCACGTGACCTCGCTGATGCAACACTGCCCCTCCTTAGTATTTTTCGTCCCGAGCAATAACCACATACAATAAACCAATAACAATTAACAATAAGTTCATTAAATTTACAGAATTACAAACACAAAATTACAATTCAACAAAGTCTCTTAATTTTACGGGACGTGTATCTTCTTCCGTACTTGTCTCCATCTCGTTGGCT
>NW_013745786.1:0-1743 GCF_000517525.1 Limulus polyphemus
TTTACAAATTATCACTGGGTTTCTTCTTTTTTTCCACAATGAAATAAACTGTAGCATTTTACATTCTCTCTCTCACTTTTTATTTAATATGTAGACACACTTACTAGTATGGGATTTTACGTGAAAGGATTTCACTGTGATCAGAAAGTGATCTCTGAAAGTGATCTGAAAATCACAGTTAACGAGTCATAATTTTAGCATAAAATTTAAAATATTATGTATTTAATAGTTCACATGTTTTCTCAAGTAATTAACAAATAACTTGTGAAAATGTAGTTGTAATACTGACGGCAAAGTAGTATCATGTAAACACATCTTTATACTGTTGAACACTGGGTTCTCGAACTCAGTTGGTCTACGAATTGTTTAAAAGATGATAAAGCATAATTTTGACTTGCCACCATTCTTTAAAATGAAGGTAAAGTGGGAAACACAATTTTTCAGCCACATTTCTTTAGCTGCGCCACTCACCTATATATGTTCTAGAGACTTATCCACATACAATTGATTCTTATGTCGAACTGGTCTTTGGAAAAATGTTTCATAATACACTATAAATTATACTCTTATGACTTAATATGACTTTGATTCGTACTGTGACGAATTTATCATGATATATTTATTTTAATATCTACGTTTATTTAGATTAAGTTTATATTTAGAAATATACATATCTTATAGTGTTAAATATGTATTGCGAAACTCACGCCTATTCTCAAAAGTTGTAAAAGATTCTCGACGTTAATAATAAACAAACTTTATATGTACATAAACGCTTAAATGTAACTTTATACTGTTATGTTATATTATTAAGTTCGATCATTACAACTCATTTAACTTCAGTGGATTCTCATCGGACATTAGTATCTTTACGAAAACATTACATAACGTCGCGATAGAAAACTCTGCATGTGGAGCTGGTAAATAACGAAGGATAAAGCTAGCTAGTTCACTGCTAAGTGAATTATATCTACGTCAACTCGTAATCAACTCGCT
The DNA here is from genome assembly GCF_000517525.1 of Limulus polyphemus. Classification (NCBI taxonomy): domain Eukaryota; kingdom Metazoa; phylum Arthropoda; class Merostomata; order Xiphosura; family Limulidae; genus Limulus; species Limulus polyphemus. Next base: position 997 of record NW_013745786.1, read on the forward strand.
CATCTTGAACCCTCGATAAGATATCGAACAAGTTCCAGACTAGAGAGAAGACTTTATATTGCTTGTAATAACTATTTGTAATAACTGTTATTGTAAATTCTATTGTTGTGTGTATATTAAAACATATTTGTGTTAAAAAAAGAAAACTGTATGTATCAATCTTGTTGGTAAATATCATAAACTGACTATATATCGGCTTTTACTTAACTGCTAAATTTATAGCATCATTTAACTCAATTTCAGGCTATTTGAAATTCTAATACGTAATAGTACCTACTATGATCAAATTAAATTCAGTTATTGAATATCAAAGCAGCTTAATGTAGCATTAATTCAGTTATAGGTTTCTTTTCGTACTCACAATATAGTTTACTCATTGTTGAAACGCCAAACGTACTCAAGTTATAATGTGAATTGTGACCAGTACCTTACACCATTAATTACAACTAAATTTGTCGGTCAAACTATTGGTTTGAGTTTTCTACATAATTCTAATATAATCTAAAAAGCATGTTAGTTGAGTGGCAATAACGGACTACATTCTAATTCGACTTATCGTTTTAAGTTAAACAACTGCTTCCATCTATTGAGAGATAAACACAACTCGGGATTTAATTTATAGAAATGGATAAACATTTCATACACTTTGCTAAATTATATCCTTAGGTGTGAATACAAAGTATATCTAGTGCCAGATCCAGTATTACCTACTTCTTTGAAACGACAACTTATGTAGCAAATATGTCA
>NW_013745787.1:0-1740 GCF_000517525.1 Limulus polyphemus
GTATATTAGTTTGGGGTACCACATTCCGAGGTACATTTCCTCAAAAGTTGGATTAACAAAACGATAGAGATACACCGTATAACATATTTCACCTTTATTCGATATTCCAGAAACTTCATACTAAGTGTGACGGATTTACTATTATATGTTTATTTTAATATCGATGTTTGTATAAATTAAATTTATATTTAGAAACGTAAATAACCTCTACTGTTAAGTCTGTATTGCGAATTTCCCGCCTATTCACGAAAGCTGTGGAAGATTCTCGAGTGTAAGAATCAACAATATATGTGTGTACGTAAGCGCTATTGTAGTGTTTGTATTGTTGCGTAACTGAAATTTCGAGAAACTCTCCACACTCCTATAAATATAACCAACGCGACGCTATAAACATCGGGTGCTATAGTAGTGATTGTTATAACGCTTATTAATCTGGACACTTCGGATATTTGATCTAAAATATTTATCAATTTCGAACATTATAAGCCATTTAACTTCAGTGGATTCATATCCGACATTAGTACTTTTATGAAAATATTATATAACTTCAGCGGTAAAAGAAACTCGACCTGTAATCGGCGTGTACTACATCTACTCGAAATTAACTTGCTCATCGTGAACCCTCGATAAGATATCCAGTAAGTTCCAAACTAGAAAGGAGACTTTATAAATTTGTAAGTTTGTAAAAGTTTTGTATATAAATTATTGTTTGTAATAACTTTTTGTAATAATCGTTATTGTAAATTGTATTATGGTTTGTATAATAAAATATATTTGTATCAAAAGAAGAACGAAAACTACGTGTATCAATCTTGTTGGCAAATATCTTAAATTGGACACATATATTGACATTTATTTAACTACTAAATCTAAATTACAACTTAACTCAGCTTTAGGTTATTTAAAATTGTAATACTAACGGATGTGATAGGGCTTCAACATATTGATATGACACAGCCGGGTAGCCTTTCAACGATCAGGTGTTTTTACACTAGTTTTGAGTGGATGTCTCATCGTACGTAAAATACTAAGACCATGTCACCAGGATGGAACTTACTCTCTTCAGCCTTGTGGTAATAAATGTTTTTCATTTTTATCTTGTGATAACTTCAAAGTTTCTCGAGCCAATTGAAAAGCACTTACGAGTATGGACCGAAACTTGGAAACGTAATCCATTTATTTCGGGTCCTCCTCTAGCCATTGTTCCTTCAGCAACTTCAAAGGACCACGCACTGAATGGCCAAACACCAACTCAAACGGCTAAACCCTAACGACTCCTAAACCAACTCGCGAACAGTAAATAATAATAATAAATTAACTCCTTCACCCAATTCTTCTCTTTATGGAGACAGTAAGTCCACATCATTTTTTCAAGGTAGAATGGAATCTCTCAAGAGCACCTTGTGATTCTGGACGACATGCACTAGATTTGATCTATTTAGCACCGAGCTGATAAACAAGTTGTTGAAACAACCCTGATATAAAATCTAAACTCTAATCAGACTGAATTTCTTTGGGTAAGCCAACAAAAGTAAAGAAATTGATGAAAGCCTTAGAAATTTTTTGTGCTGATATGTTTCTCAAAGGGATGGCTTCAGGGAATCGAGTGAGTGCACAGATGATAGTTAACAAATACTGATTCCCCGATAGGGTTTTTGATAGAGGCCCAACACAATCAACAATCACATGACTGAAGGGTTCTTCAAAAGCTGCGACAGGTTTCAAAGGAGCAACAGGAAT
>NW_013745788.1:0-3604 GCF_000517525.1 Limulus polyphemus
AGTATTAATATTCACAAAACTTTAGATAATTTAAAAATACCGTACATTTGTCGAAATAAAAAAATAGATAATATTCAAATCATGAGGTTTAAATCTTAACGAGGTAAAACAGTACCAACGAGATAACAAAAAAAAAAAATTATTGTACGTTTCGAAATGGTCTCAATCCCTCTTCAGCAAGCCAACGTAAAGGACAGAAAATGACAGTAAAACTCAAAGTAAAATATCGTAGAATGGAGTAAAAATTAAAGCATATATCATGGTAATATAAAAGTAGTTGAAAGTGAGAACTAAAGGAAGATTAATAAAATGTACACTAACTTAAGCTTCGCAGAAGAATCACTAATACAATTGCATTCATTTTTAAATTTAACATCGTAAACTTTTATTAAAATAATTCCGTTGCTATAGTTTATCATGATGTCACTCGATTAGCATTATTAGTCATTTTTAAGCTTGTGGGCAAACTTGAATATTTATGAAAGGCTTCAGATCTTAACGGTTTTAAATAATAAAAGTGAGAGATTTTAAACAAATATCACTCAGAATCTGAGAAGGCTTTATTACACGATGTGTTTTTGTTATAATAAAGCCACTTAGGTCTATCTGCTGTGTCCACCGAGGGGAATCGAACCCCTGATCTTAGCGTTATAAATCCGTACCGCTGTCCCACCGGAGGACATTATTTTACGGATTGGTCATTTCTCCAATGGACTTTTAAAGTCACACCAGTTTATGTAAAAATATAAAATCGAAATTTAGGAGTTAAGAAATATCACATTAAAAATAATACACAAACTACAGCATCTGAATCCAGGATTTTTTCTTTTGTTTCCTGCATATGTGCTTCGTTTTAGGAGTCTTCTAAACACTATGCAATAATTCTAAGGGAATTATTTAAGTTATCTTACGACCATGTGCAACGTTATATCAACCAGTTAATGAGTAGTTGTCCCGATATTAAGACCACGTACAACGTTATATCAATCAGTTAACGAGCCGTTAAGTGTTAAGACCGTGTACAACGTTATATCAATCAGTTAAGTGTTAAGACCATGTACAACGTTATATCAACCAGTTAATGAGTAGTTGCCCCGGTGTTAAGACCATGCACAACGTTATAAACCAGTTAACGAATCGTTGTCCCGGTATTAAGACCATGTACAACGTTATAAACCAGTTAAGGAGTCGTTGCCACAGTGTTAAGACCATGTACAACGTTATATCAACCATTTAATGAGTCATTGTTCCTGTGACTTGATGAAAATTATCTTAACAGTTTCTTAATTGTTTCTTCTCTTACACTCCAACTCAATGGGTTAATATTGCCACAAAACATTTATAAGATATAGAAATGAATGAGTTAGGCACAGTGTTCTTCTGTTAATGTACTTTAAACTGAACTTTGTTAAACACGTGAAACCCTCTCGGTTTTATCTTAAATTCTTAATTTCCTAATCAAAAAGTCATGGAAAGTCAGAATAATGTGTAGGGCTTGACCTGGGGAGTCTTTTACTGTGACTTTTCTATGGACATATTGGTCGTATTGTGTTCTCTTTTATCTTCCCAATGCTCATGGCTGTTCACGTCTTCTGAAGATTCCGTGAACATGCCTGATCTGTAGGTAAACATGCTTTTCTTTTGGCCATTTGACATTATTTATATTCAAGTTATGTCCCGTTATATTCATATCCACATCTGCTGACCTGGTAGCACGTTGATCATATAGCTACTTTACACTTGCAGGTAAGCTATGACTGGTGCTTTCGACATCTTTTCTCCGAGACATGTTCAATCTTGAGATTAACGAGAATCTCTATAGAAATTATACTAGAATAACACCACGACCTCAGACAAAGTTTAGTAAAACATTTCTCTATCTACGCAAAAGAAAATCACTGAATCTTCTCCAATTCTGTTTGTTTTGGAAGTTAAGCACAAAGTTACACAATGGGCTATCTGTGCTCTGCCCAACACGGGTATCGAAACCCGGATTCTAGCGTTGTAAGTCCGCAGACATATCGCTGTGCTACTGGGGGGAGGGGGGCTCTCCAATTCTAGAGACGATGATGAAGACATCCTCGTGAAACTTTTGGGGCACCTTGACTCAATACAGAGTAAGAGCTTTTGATCATTAGCAAGCATAAAATAATGTAAATTTTGTTGGCGCATAAAAAAAAAATCTAACTTTTCACTACATTTTCACAGATGCTCTCAAAAATGGATTACCGAGTATTCAGTCAATTCATCCAATCGTGTAATAACTTCTACCAGAAGAGCAACTAAACAATTATTACAATTAATAATAAATAATCTTAATTATGAGTAACAGGCAAACTATAAAAAGCTCCTGTGACCATTCTGACCTACGTCATCGGTGCCTGGTATGGTCTAGTGGTTAGGGACCTACGATTTGCGGGTCGCGGGATCGAATCCCGTCACATAATATGCTCACCCTTTCAGCCCTTTGAATCCTCTGGCATATAACCAGGTATTACTAACCACGAAACTGTGTTATACTAGAGGATATATGTAACCAGCCAGCTATCATTAACCTCGAGACTGTGTTATACTAGAGGATTCATATAACCAGGTATTACTAACCACGAAACTGTGTTATAATATGTAACCAGCCAGCTATCATTAACCTCGAGACTGTGTTATACTAGAGGATTATCCTCTAGTATAACACAGTTTCGTGGTTAGTAATACCTGGTTATATGAATCCTCTAGTATAACACAGTTTCGTGGTTAGTAATACCTGGTTATATGAATCCTCTAGTATAACACAATCTCGTGGTTAGTAATACCTGGTTATATATATCCTCTAGTATAACACAGTTTCATGATTAGTAATACCTGGTTATATGAATCCTCTAGTATAACACAGTCTCGAGATTAGTGTTACTTAGCTACATGAGAGTGCTATGAGCAAGACTGTTTCTAATTCGGCTATGAAGATGAGAGGAAATTGTGATAGATTATATCATTACTCATACTGTCATACTTTAAGCCGGATAATCGTAGCAAAATGGATAGATAGAGATTACTGCGAGCTGGAGCGAAGGTATGCTATTAGAGTGAGATGCCTACTTAATAAATCATCGGATTTCCCACTTTGATAGCTGAGGTGGAATTACTTATCAAAGTAGCCTGATCCTACGGGGAATATTTTAAATAGGTTCGTGGTTGCTGCAGGTTTAGCTGGATATTTCATTTTTACAATGTGAAGTTTCTGTAACTTTGGCTTGTGGCAGAAAAAGAAAAGAAATTACAATTTTAGCCAATATCTGGGGAAAAGAACATGATTACAACTTTAGCCAATATCTGGGGAAAAGAACATGATTACAGCTTTAGCCAATATCTGGGGAAAATAACATGATTACAACTTTAGCCAATATCTGGGGAAAAAGGACATGATTACAACTTTAGCCAATATCTGGGGAAAAGGACGTGATTACAACTTTAGCCAATATCTGGGGAAAATAACATGATTACAACTTTAGCCAATATCTGGGGAAAAAGGACATGATTACAACTTTAGCCAATATCTGGGGAAAAAGGACGTGATTACAACTTTAGCCAATATCTGGGGAAAAGAACG
>NW_013745789.1:0-2863 GCF_000517525.1 Limulus polyphemus
ACTCCGTTTATCACTAGATTTTGTTGACTTTGAAAACGGGTTTTTAGTTTTTCTTCTACTAGATTTTGTCGACGTTCATAACTGTCATTTTAGGCCATCATAGACTAGATGTTTTCAACTTTGATAACGGTCATTTAAGCTTTTCTTACATTACGTTTTAATAACTTTTGTAATGGTCTTTTTAATCCTTCTTAAACTAGATTTTTGTCGATATTGATAACGCTATTTTTAGTCCTTCCCCCGCAAGATTTTGTTAAATTTAATAACGGTCTTTTTAGTCCTTCTTCTACTATATTTTGTCGACTGTTATAACGGTCTTTTATTTTTCCTTCCACTAGATTTAGTTGACATTGATAATGGTCCTTTTAGTCCGTTTTGCACTAGATTTTGTTGCCTTTGAAAACGGTTTTCAGTTTTACTTCTACTAGATTTTGTCGACGTTCATAACTGTCTTTTAGATCCTTCTTAAACCAGATTTTTTCGACTTTGATAACGGTATTTTTATCCCTTTTTCCACTTGATTTTCTTGACTTTGATAACGGGTTTTTAGTTTTTCTTTCACTAGATTTTGTCGACTTTAATAACTGTCTTTTTAAGCCTTTTAGACTAGATTTTTTTTACTTTGATAACAATCTCTTAAGCCTTTCTTACATTATATTTTAATAACTTTTATAATGGTCTTTTTAATCCTTCTTAAACTAGATTTTGTCGATATGGATAACGGTATTTTTGTACTTCCTCCGGAAGATTTTGTTAACATTAATGACGGCCTTTTTAGTCCTTCTTCCATGATATTTTGTCAACTGTTATAACGATCTTTTAGTCCTCCTTCAACTAGATTTTGTTGACATTTATAAGGGTCCTTTTAGTCCGTTTTGCACTAGATTCTGTTGACTTTGAAAACGGGTTTTTAGTTTTCCTTCTACTAGATTTTGTCGACGTTCATAACTGTCTTTTTAGGCCTTCATAGACTAGATTATTCGACTTTAATAACGATATTTTTAGCCCTTTTTCCACTTGATTTTCTTGACTTATATAACGTGTTTTTAATTTTTCTTCTTTTAATTTTGTCGACTTTCATAACTGTCTTTTTAGCCTTCTTAGACTAGATTTTTTGTTACTTTGATAACGGTATTTTAGTCTTTCTTACACTTGATTATATTGACTTTCTTAATTGTCTTTTTAATCCTTCTTGCACTCGATTTTGTTGTCATTGATAACGGGTTTTTAGTTTTCCTTCTACTAGATTTTGTCGATGTTCATAACTGTCTTTTTAGGCCATTATAGACTAGATGTTTTCGACTTTGATAACGGTCCTTTGAGCGTTTCTTATACCATATTTAATAACTTTTATAATGATCTTTTTAATCCTTCTTAAACTAGATTTCCTCGATATTGATAACGATATTTTTAGTCCTACTTCCGCAAGATTTTGTTAAATTTAATAACGGTCTTTTTAGTCCTTCTTCCACTATATCTTTTCTACTGTTATTACTGGCTTTTAGTCTTCCTTCCACTAGATTTTGTTGACATTGATATGGGTCCTTTTAGTCCGTTTTCCACTAGATATTGTTGCCTTTGAAAACGGTTTTTAGTTTAACTTCTACTAGATTTTGTCTACGTTCATAACTGTCTTTTTAATCCTTCTTAAACTAGATTTTTTCGACTTTGATAACGGTATTTTTATCCCTTTTTCCACTTGATTTTCTTGAATTTGATAACGGGTTTTTAGTTTTTCTTCCACTAGATTTTGTCGACTTTCATAACTGTCTTTTTAAGCCTTCTTAGACTAGATTTATTTTTACTTTGATAACGGTCTTTTTAGTCTTTCTTACACTAGATTATAATGACTTTCATAATTGACTTTTTAGTCCTCCTTCCACTAGATTTTGTTGATTTTGAAAACGAGTTTTTTGTTTTTCTTCTAATAGGTTTTGTCGACTTTCATAACTGTCTTTTTAGGCCTTCTTAGACTTGATTTTTACGACTCTAATAACGGTCTTTTAAGCCTTTCTTACACTATATTTTCATAACTTTTATAATGGTCTTTTATAATCTTTTTTAATCTTTTTAATCCTTCTTAAACTAGATTTTTTCGAATTTGATAACGGTATTTTTAGTCCTTTTCCACCTAATTTTCTTGACTTTGATAACGAGTTTTTAGTTTTTCTTTTACTAGTTTTTTCGACTTTCATAACTGTCTTTTTAAGCCTTCTTAGACTAGATTTTTTTTTACTTTGATAACGGTCTTTTAGTCTTTCTTACACTAGATAATAATGACTTTCATAATTGTCTTTTTAGTCTTTCTTGCACTAGATTTTGTTGTCATTGGTAACGGAATATTTAGTCTTTCCTCTGCAAGATTTTGTTAACTTTAATTACGGTCTCTTTAGTCCTTCTTCCACTATATTTTGTCTAATGTTATAACGTTCTTTTGGTCCTTCTTGTCCTGGATTTTGTTGACATTGATAAAGGACCTTTTAGTCCATTTTCCACTAGAATTTATTGACTTTGAAAACGGGTTTTTAGTTTTTCTTCTACTAGATTTTGTCGACGTTCATAACTGTCTTTTTTAGGCCTTCATAAACTAGATGTTTTCGACTTTGATAACGGTCATTTAAGCCTTTCTTATATTATAGTTTAATAACTTTTATAATGGTCTTTTTAATCCTTCATAAACTAGATTTTATCGATATTGATAACTGTATTTTTAGTCCTTCCTCCGCAAGATTTTTTTAAATTTCATAACGGTCTTTTTAGTCCTTCTTCCACTATATTTTGACGACTGTTATAACGATCATTTAGTCCTCCTTCCACTAGGTTTTGTTCACATTGATAAGTGTCTTTTTTGTCCGTTTTTCAC
>NW_013745790.1:0-1785 GCF_000517525.1 Limulus polyphemus
CATATAGAGGTCAGTTAAATGTTCAGGGATTGTATGTCCTTACTTTATAGTTGTATTTCTTGCTTTAACATTGACTGTCTCTACCTCCTGTCAACACACCCAGCAATGCCCCTTCCTTGAGTGTCTCCTCACATTTAGAGAAATTGGCCACTGTTATAGGTACTACTTGATGACCTGCCACAAGTGACCTTCCAATCTTCAAATCCGCTGGCCTGGATGTGTTTTCCACTGCTTGCACAAGCATAGGGCTTACTTGGGGATGTTCTTTTATTCTACCCCAAATTATCTTCTCTAAGATAAGGGTATTGTAGTTGGCCTAAGTTCTGTGACATGCAAATCAACAGATGTAGCAACACTTACTGGAATTTGGCCTTTGTTGTTTCCAATCGTCATTTTATCGAAATTAACTACACACTTCCTCGGTAGTAAATAGTCCAATCCTAATATGCATTGGTCTTCAATGTCAGGCAAGTATACTTTGTGTCTGTCCTTTATGCCCATGAGCTCAATAGTTACCCACACTGGTCCCCACAATCTGTTATCTATCTTCTTCTTTCTTTTCTCGTTCTTCTTGTTTCTTTTACTGTTCTTGTATTGCTGCCATCAAATCTGTTAAGCTGTAGTTTGATTTGTCACCTCTCGTTTCCATCTTCTTTTTTGTTTTTTATTTGTATACCACTTCTGACAGCAATTTGTTACGTCTCTGTTTGTTTGTTGATTACTCGTAGAAATTCTTCCCGAGAAACTTCAGCGATACAAGACCTTTCTTAAATAAAACTAGTTTATTCTTTCTCAATACAACTTTGCAATACACTTAATTTCCACAGTCACTTTAACTTAAACACACACACTTTACCTAAGGCTTGACTCGATTATCTGTCTCTATATCTCTCTGTCTGCAGTTCAATCGCCGTTATTTGCCGGGTTATATACTAAAATAGCGCGAGTCTAGCAAACGCTCGAGCCTTCAGGAACGTTCTAGATACTCATTACGTGTTACCAGTGTCACGTGACTTCCGCTGTCGTAACAATATGTTTGGATTTTATTAGATGGTTTTCAGCACCCCCACTAGAAAAACTGTTCTGGAGTTAATGTAACATCGATGTTTAATTTTTTTATGTAAAATATATAGAGGGCTACAGCAGTGATTGATGGGATTAATGGTAATATTGATTCTGTTTATGGTGTGTAAAATGTATATATTATTATAGATCTTGTAACCCACAAAATCATCCACTCACAAGCAATCTAGGCCATAGTTTTAAAAATCTGTTTGAAAAGCTGATATGGACCACATTGGTAATTATAGAGGTAGTAATAACGCTTGGAGACGGCTTGAATGAGTAATGATGAAAAACTTTAATATAAGTTTAACATAACAGCAAATATACCTCATGATGACAAAACCTTGTCGAAACGTTGTACATTTGCTGTTATGTTAAATTTATATTAAAGTTATTCTTCATTACCCATTCAAGCCGTCTCCAAGCATTATTAGTCTCAAAGTGGGTTCCTCGTCATCGAATTTGAAATATAGAGGAAGTAGTTTATTTTAACTAGAAACCCCAATATACAACTATTTGGAGTTCTCCTCGGCTAGGCCTAGACGTGGTCGAATTGCTAGCTTGCTCGGACTGTCAATCTGCGGGTTCACATTTCGTGTTACATTACCACTCAAATGTTTTGCAGACTTCTGGATCATGGGTGTACTATGTAGATGATGTTAAAATACCACTGTTCAAATCAGACGAGAGTTGACGCCATGGGTGTACTATATAGATGAT
>NW_013745791.1:0-2670 GCF_000517525.1 Limulus polyphemus
CAGACTAATTAATACAATAACACGACAATAACAGCATTTGTCTACAGAATACACTTCATGAAAGTTATTTTCACTTTCTGGTAATTTTCAAGTGTCTTTAAAATGACAACAAAGTTCTTGACTTGTTTATTTCTTCCATACTTGTATTTTTAGTTTATTTAACTTTGTTGTTATGCAATTATATTTTTTCTGATTATTAGAGTTGTTGTATAATAGTTTATTTCTATTATAGGTTACTCGACGAAAAAATAGAATTAGAAGGACCTAAGGAAACTTTAATGAAAATGTTTAAGAAAGTATACACGTTGTTGCATAATAGTTTCTATTATAGGTTACTCGACGAAAAAATAGAATTAGAAGGACCTAAGGAAACTTTAATGAAAATGTTTAAGAAAGTATACACACCTGTAGAAGTATAGAATATATGTAATATTAAGAAACTAATATTTTTGTAGAAGTATAAGTTTGTATGTTTCCTGAACTTCAATATTTGTCTTTAAAATATCCGTATTAATTGAAATAATACAAGATCACAATAAAACTCGAATGTTAAAGAAAAACTGGATTGTTTATATATATATATTAATATAATCATAAAAAACGTATTTTTTCTTTTCCAATTTTGAAATATATATATATATATATATATATCTGCTGTGATTTACAACACTTGTGAGGTAGGTTTATTATGTGAATCAGTTTCTAAACGCATATTATAGAAAAAGTTTAAAAATTAAAATGTATAGAACGCGAAATAGGTTCTTAAAAATAACTATTAAATGAAGATAAGTTTAATAAAAAACATTTATCATATCATCACATCGTAAAATTTTCTCACATCAGAACAATCGCTTGAAATTATATAATTCATTAAAATAAGCAATGCCTTCGGTGTCCATGTCACATACAACCTTAATTGGTTCGTTTAAATACCGTGGCCAAATAGAGTAGACACGGTTACTCTCAACATAGCCTCTAAGTCTCAAATCTGCACAGTCTGTGAAGTTTGTGGCATTGTCGCATCTCTTACTTTCGGGTAGCGGAAGTGTTCCTTTAAACGTCATTAATACCTCTATTTAAAACTGTTTGCGTTTTAAAAAATATAATTTTATGACTCATGTCACTTTTTCAGACTAATTAGTACTAATTACATTCAGTTAATTGTTCCTTAAAGAGAAAGATGTTTAATTGTTTATTTAATAAACCTAACACTCATTAGTTGAATTGTTATTCTATTTGTATTCTAATAAAACAAGTAGCACATGTGTGTTTGATTTTGGAAGAAACTTTAGTTCTTACCATCTAAACACTGAAAACGTCTGTGTTGTCCATGCGATACCAATTATTGTTTTGAGATTTTGTATAAAAAGTAAAATTATAAATCCATTAAAACTGACCTTTCAACTTTTCTTTAACCAGGTTCACCATTCCCCACACTGTCGTAGGTAAAGCATTCAAAATGTCGTTCAAGTCATACCGTGAAACGTCAGACTTTTCCCCTGTCACGGAGACTGATAGAAATATTCCAGTTAACCCTAAACAAATCACTTGAAAGAGAACATTTCCTTCTCTTGTGCTATTCATGGTTTTTATGCTCAGCACGAGTTCTACAGTGATCTAACTTGATGATAGAAAGAAGTCCATGGATGTCTTTTAAATACCCATTTATATAGAAATGATATTATTGTCATATAGCTAATTTTAACAGAGTTCTGAGAAATATTTTCTACGGTTGTCGTAGTAAACAAATTACAAGAAAAGCCCATTCGGAGAATATTAACCTATATATATTGTTTTTCAAAAAGCTTATTTATAGATTTCCGGTGACGATTATTTAAATGGAATTTCTTTTGAGAATTAAAAATAAGTTGTTAAATATTAATATATATCCATTCAAAACAAACAACTTTCATTTTATCATCGTATGAAGTGTTCTATTGTTTTATCACAGCAGCTGGTTAAAATATTTTGAAAAGTGTTTCTTTTAGTTATTTATTAATAAACACGTGTCAGTAAATGACTAACGCTACAAAAAGTTGAACAGATATGTAATTCATTAATATTCTAATATTGTAATTGTGATTCGTTACTTTCATGTTGATGAAAATTGGAGAACTGATGTGATAAATTAGAGAGTGGAGTATTAAATTACTTTTACGTCATCAAGTACTAACTACTGGACTTATATCTAAGAAGTGTTACTCATGATACTGAGAAATGTCGTTGGAATCAAGAAATCGAATATAAACAAAACTAGTAACTAGGAAACCCGATCGTTTTCGAAAGTAGGTTTAGTGTCGGGTTTCTGACAGTATTGATTAACTTCCTAGACTTAAACAAGGTTAGTGTTATTATAGTCTTTTTCCACTTGTGTATAAAGTTTAAATCATAAATAATATTCAACGTTAAAATAGTACATAATTAAAAACATTTTATTTAGGCCTGTCTATGGCCTTGAAAAAGTTGTTGACTTTACATGTTTCGACGTTACAACTCCTGAGGATGACGTCGTCTACTTTTTGAAGGCCATAGATAGGCCTAAATAAAATGTTTTTAATTGTGTACCAGTTTAACGTTAATTGTTATTTATGAGTTTAAGGTTAATGTTGTAATCCGAAGGACAAATTGGGTGGATGGACGGTAGGAATGTGTTCTATGTTTGTTAACTTA